>NW_026020343.1:587795-677795 GCF_900185275.1 Solanum verrucosum | reverse complement strand
AAATCGACTATCTGAAAATCTTGCAATGAATAAATCTCCTGTCAATGACTCAAGTTAGTGATTTATGGAAGGTGAATCAAAAAATATATTCCTAACCTTCTTTGGGGGTCCATATTAGTGCGTTGTGATGGTGCTACTTGCACATATATAACACATCCAAAAATTCTTATATGAACAATATTTGGTGCATGACCAAACCCTTATTGTGACGGAGAGTATTTATTATATTGCGTTGATCTAATATGAACAAGTGATGCTCCATGTAAGATATAATGACCCCAAATGGTAGTGAACAACTTTGTTTTCATAAGTAGCGGTCGTGCTATCAATTGTAGGCGCTTAATAAATGACTCAACAAGACCATTTTGAGTATGCATGAGCTACATGATATTCAACTTTTATCCCAATTGATAAGCAATAATCATCAAAAGCTTGGGATATAAATTCCCTAGCATTATCAAGGCGAATAACCTTAATGGTATAATTTGGAAGTTGTGCCCTTAATCGTATAATTTGTTCCAATAATTTCACAAACACCAAGTTGCGAGACAATAAGAGACACACATGAGACCATATTGAAGATGCATCTATTAGGACCGTAAAATATCTTAACAACCCAAATGAGGTAGACATGAGCCCAAATGAATAGATTCTCAAATATCCCCATGTATAAGTTCTAAAAATTTAGGAGATTAATTGTTAACCGTCAATGGTGATGGCCTAGTAATCTATTTTCCTTGACAACAAGAACACATGAATATTCATCATTTTTAAGAATCTTCATGTTGTTTAACCGATGCCTATTTGAATTGTCAATGATTCGTCTCATCATTGTTGATCTTGGATGACCTATTGGGTCATGCCAAAGCACAAAAAAATTTAAATCAGTAAACTTTTAGTTTACGATAGAATGTGCTTCAATTATGGTTATTTTTGCATAATATAAGAAAGAAGACAAAGTTGGTAATTTATCCACCACATATTTCTAAGTTGAGATATTTTTGGTAATACCAAAATATTCAATATCCATTTCATTTATTGTCTAAACATAATATCCATTTCAGTGAATATCTATAAATCTTATCAGGTTTCTTAGTAATTTAGAAAAGAACAATGTATCTTCTATAACATGTTTTGTCCTCTTATGCAGAAATATAGTAGCTCTTACAGAGCCTTTTATCAAGTTTGAATCACCAGAAATTGTAGTAACATTGATTTCCTTCTAAGGAAGTAAGAAAAATATTCTTCATTTTTGAATATGACGTGTGTTGTTCCACTATCAACTATATAAAAGTCTTCACGATTGATCATTGATCCAAATAAAATTTAGGGGTATTCATATTTTCTTCAAGATAAAAGATATAAATGAAGTAAAATATTATAATATTATTACTAAACAAAACATTAAACAACATTTATTTATTTACAAGACTTGGAAAACATATTCATACTAGTTCATACAAACAATGAGAATGGTATGTGACCAATGCCCTTTTCTACCACATCGATAACATTTGTTGTCTGAATTTTTCTTCTCCATCACTTCATGATTTTCATCCCCCTTTTTACATTGATATTGGTGAAGGTTATTATTTGGTTCAAGAAAATCACCAATATTAAAATTTCTTCCTCGACCACGGCCACAACCTCTCCACGCTTAGATTGGTAAAAATTTACCGTATTCACTTCAGGAAATGATATAGAACCAGTAGATCGACCTTCATGATTTTTCATCAGTAGGTCATTATGTTGTTCAACATCAAGGAGATATGAAATTAATTTAGAATATTTTTTAAATTTCATTTCTCGATATTGCTGCTGTAGGAGTATACTCGAGGCAAGGAAAGTAGAAAATATTTTCTCCAGGATATCATGGTCAATGATATTTTCTCCACATAATTTTAATTGTGAGATAGTTTTAAATATGTAAGAATTATATTCACTGATAGATTTAAAGTCTTGAAGTCTCTAATGGATTCATTCATAACGTACTTGTGGAAGGACGAGGTCGTCATATCTATCTATTAAATTATTCCACAACACAAGAATTGTGCAGTATTCAAATTTTAAACCCTTGTCAAGGTGATGATAGAGAAAAATCATTGCCTTGGCACAATTTTGATTCGATGCCCGATTTTTATCTTGGATAGTGTCTGGTAGACCCATCGCCTCAAGATGAATTTCAGCATCTAGTACCCAAGATAAGTATCCTTTTTCCAATATATCCAAAGCAAGAAATTCATGTTTATAAACATTTGACATTATTTTAAAAGGAATTTGTTTCCTTCGAAGCTTTCAAAGTGTTTAGTTGAACTGGTAGAGACTCGTGCTGATAACGTGGTATAAAATAACTAAAAGTAACAACTTAAAAATAAAAGGAAGAACAATAGAACATAACTAAAGTGAAAAGAGAGAAACAAATAATTGTATATGTATTACCATCTCTTCTTTGTAAATGAGATAATGACTATTTATAGGCCATATACATGAGGTTATTTGTGGCATTCAGCAGCTAACCAAACTCTTACAAAAGTTATACATTCCCTATCATGTTAATCACACACATAATCCACACGCCTATTATGGCATCCACACTTTCACAACATTATTATCTTTAATTCAAAGAGCATTATTTTAGAAGAGTTTCAAGAAAATATATTTTACTTCAATTGCATTATTTTCAAGAAGTATTCAAGATAGTATAATTATCTTTAATTTCAAGAGCATTATTTCAGAACAACTTCAAGAGAATATATTTTACTTCTAGTGCATTATTTTCAAGAAAGTACTCTTATATTTAATTACAAGTGCATTATTTAAGAAGTATTTCAATAAAATATATTTTACTTCAATTTGATTTCACCCAAAATCTAGGGTTTTATGTTATTTTACATGGGTTTAATTTATTGTGATTCAATTACTTATATTCAATCTTATTATGCATGATTTAACTTAATTACATGTTTTTCATTTTTGTCATATGAACTCGTGCCTATGCTTATTTTATGAATATAAATTATGCTTATGAACTCATGAATTGTGATTATGAATCTATGCATATTTTCAGAAAGTGATGATTTATGACTGAAATATGTTTTTAAGATAAAATGTCAATGATTTGTGAAAGGTTTTCTCGCATTTGAAAGGAATCATGATTTAGATTTTTAGATAGGTAAGTGTCTTAGTGAATGAAATTATGAAATTATGGGTTTTAAATGAGCTATTCTAATAGAAACTTATTATTGGATTGGTAGTCTTAGTTGTTGCCTTTCCAAGTATTTTGACTATTATATGATTATGACTGTCTATGCCATTGAGATTTTACGTAGCACCTAGCAGACTTTGAGGTGGAGGCTCTCCTGTTAGTAGAGGTCGGGTCTCTAGAGCAATCTCCTTGTCCCTAACTACGTGTCCTGTAGGACTTTCTTAAATGACCTAAGCTAGTGGATCCACCTTAACAATTATGAATTATATGGAGTTCTACCTTGGCAAGTACACTCTCTATTTTCGGTATGAGGGTTACACCAAATTCTATATTATAGCTCACATGGTCTTATTATTGGTTAACGGCAAATATCCCACAAAAGAACTATGTTTTCTTCAATAGTATTTATGCTTTCTCAAAGACTATGATTTAAGCTTATGTTATGATTTTAAGAATATTGCGACCTTACATTAAGTTATTTCAGTATCTATCAACGACTTTTTTTACTACTTGGTCATTGCATTAGTTTATGTATTTCAGTTTCATATTTAGTTTAGCGTCTCGAATTCATAATGTCTAGCTTTACAAATTACCATACATATATCTCGTACTCAGTACATTCAAAGGACTAATTCACATACCTCTTGTGTTTACATTTTTCATGTGTGTAGATTCATGTTCTTACTATGAGGATTCTAGCTAGTTAGATCACATATTTTTGCAAGCAGGTGATGAGTTCTCTTATTTCGAGTACTCAAGTTAGTTTGTAGTTCTAGTATGTTATTTATTAATTAAAGGGAGAAAGGGTCATGTCCTGCCTTTTTACAATTAGTATTAGTAGAGGATTCATAGACATTTAGAATTGTTGTATTCAATTTATTCTATTTCTGATTCATTTCACATTACATTTGTTGTATTCAAAACTTTGTTCAATAATATATTGAGCATGTCCCAACCCAAAGTATACCCTAGGTATAACATGGTATATAGAACCCTAAAAGACTAGACAATTCACCTCGTATACATCATACAAGATAATAGAAATAAATATTTCAAAAGAAGCATTCTCATATCATAAAAGAGTTTGACGAAGCGGAAGTCTAACATAGTCTCAACAAACCATCTAAATAACAAAAGAAGTGGTTGGGACGTAAGTCGTACACAACATACATCATCCCAAAACTAGAAAGACATAAATCAAGTAAATGTGTCTCGGTCCTTAGAACATGAGGATTAACCAACTCTTGAATCCTATAGAATGATCAACTAGCCACAAGTATGAGAAGTAGAGGCGTCGGACCCTACATTCATGAGATAATGTAGGCACAAGTATGCATTAGCACATGGAATGTACTAAGTGTGGGACAATACATAAACAAACATGATAACATAGATACCTTAAACATGTAATACATGACTAATATTTGAACATTTCGAAGCCTTAAAGAAGTAACACCACATAACTCATAAAAAATGGTCAACACAGTTAAAATAACAGATATTAGAAAACTTTGAAGAAAAATACTCATTTTGTGAGATATTATCTTTAACCGACAATAAGACCATGAGAGTTATGCCATGAAATCCGGGTCATTTAAGACAATTCTACTGAGGCACATAGTTAGAAACTAGAGGTTGCTACTAGAGACTATCCTATTTGAGCCTCCACCTCAAGCCCTCTCGGTGCTAACTCTAAATCCCAACATAATTGATAAAAGTCAAATATCATTATAACATAGGAAAGATCATGATCAATACCAATCCACATCTTAAATCAATACATAAAATAGCTCCTTAAATTAAAAATCAAACATAGGTGAGAGAACCTTTCACCAATATGAATCCATACGTGAGAAATACCTTTCACAGTCATGATCATATTCGTATGTGAGAAAATATTTGACAACAATATTGACACTTTCATCTAAAATCACCCTATCACCATAAATATCATTTTCATAAAACATGCATATATAATCCTTCAAAATTAATAGTTCATAGGTTCATAATTGCAAATCATGGATCATGCTTAGTTTCATAAAAAATTAACTAGGTATCATGTATTTTACATCAAATCATGCAATAGAAGATTTAAAACAACAATAAAAATCATAATTGAATGGAACCCATATAGAATTAAGAAGAACCCTAATTTGATCAATTGAAAACCTTGTGGACCCCATGGAGGAATAAACTCCATGGGTGAATACCCACATACCTTGCTTCTCAAATCCCAAGATGAAGGTTGAATTGAAGACCTTGTAGTGAACCCTAGCTTCTTCTTCTTCCATAAGTTGAGAGGGAATTTGGGAGAATAAATTTAGTTGGGTTTTTGTGGAACTAGGAGAATGGGCTTAAAGTGGATTGATTTAGGACATAAAATCTTTATATAGGGCTTAGTATAGAGTCTAAAATGACATATCATAGGCTTAAAATATTTAGGAAATATCAAAAGGCCAATAAGAATAACTGTCGGATCATTCTATGGTTTGGACCTACAGTCCGTAGGACTTTCTACGGACTGTCCTAGTCAACCGTAAAAAGTTTAGAAGTCTTCATTTTGACCAACTTTTGATGAAACATGTCTATGGTCTATAGAACTTTCTACGGCCCGTAGAATCCAATCATAAAACTCAACTTTGACCTTAAAATATTACTAAGTCTGGGACCTTCCTATGAGACCTACCTACGACTTGTAGACCATCGATGGACTATCCTAGTCAGCTGTAGACAAAACTTTGGAAACTTAATTTTCAAAAAATATTTTCTCCCTTTCTATGAGACTGGTTTATGACTTGTGGGAAGTTCTATAAACCGTAGACAAGTCTTGTTGACCCGAATCAGTATAGAAAAATTCATGCAACTTATTACCTTTTCAAAATTTGAGGTGTTATAGAACCAATATTCCATAATTATGCTTCCGTTCAGCCATTTTAAATTCTTTTACATGCTCATATTTAATTGCTCATGACTATGCTAGTATCAAGGGTTTGGTTGGGGGCACTTATGACTCTAAGCACAATGTTATAACTAGGGGGCAGTCTCGGATCGTGACAAAATAATTCTTATCTTGAAAACTACTACAATGATTTTATTTATGACTTCTTGATAACTCTATGACGATTTCTTGATGTTTTATTTGAAATTCTTACGTTTAGAACCCTAAAACTATGAGTTATGCAAGTTTCAAAATGTTAGAACTTATGATGCTATCTTATGATTCTATAATATTATTATTATGAAATAATATATGTCTCTAATGAATGTAAAGCTATGAAACATGAACTATATCCTCATGACATGAGGATATGAATGAAGTTTATGAACTATGGTCCTTGAATATTTTGAATATGAGCCTTCGCGATAACACATGACGTCATGAACTTGACGGAGTTAAATAGTATAGTGAAAAGACAGTCTAAATGACAAACACCTGAAACTATGTTTGCCGACATATGTGAAGGATCATTTTGTTGGTTCGGGTGACTCCTTGTATTCCCCTGGTTAGGTCTAGTTATTGATCCACATGGTATGTACACATATGTCTCATACCAACAAGGTATGAGATGGCTTAGTTTATTGGGTCGAGATCAGATTTCATGCACTCATATGGTCGTTTATGTCAGTTACACTACTAGACTCCCATATTGAACTAAAATATGATGAATGACATATACTTAAGGTAGTCTAAACATCATTATATGTTAATCTTCATATGTTATGATTATTAGTTTTATAGATTGATCTCATATGTACCTTACATTTCATTCTGCCATTTTACATATGATACTATTCCACATGTACTTACGTTCCTTTTGACACATGATTAGCTCGCTGTCTAGGTTTCATATCTTTTTCTTTTGATGAGTCCCTCCCTATTTTGGGCTTAGTCTACCTATTTTAGAGAGTTATGTTTTCTTTCAAGGCATAGTAGGGGCCTTGTCCTGATTGGCACTATTCAGTTATGTTTAGAGGCTTCATAGATAGATAAATAGTTATGCTATGTTTAAACCTTCATGTCATTTAAAAATGGTTATAAATTTCTACGACTTACTTTATGAGATCTGTTGTCTTATGAAACTTGTCTCTTCAAATGCTTTCAAATGTATTCTTCCGCTCATAATTAGATGTATGCTCATGCCCAATGCTATGTTATAGGTACTCTTGGGCCAATAATGGCATCGAGTGCCAATCACATCTAGGGTGTAGGCTCAGGGTAGATATTTGAAGGACTTTGGCTAGATCTTCAACTCCATATCGTGAGCGCGTGTATCTAGATCTATGAAGGAATTTGGCTTAATTACTTGAAAGATATAGAGAAACTCCCAGTGCATTCCTATGATACACATTCCTATTACAAAAGCTTCACTAAATCTATCTTTTCAATTTAGGCTTGGATTTCTCTATTGATTTATGAATTCAATAACTGGTTCATCCTTTCTTTTGCAAGTATTCATGAATTCTACCATGCACAATACATGCCTTGTGCTATAGAATCGATTAAGAAACTCATGTTCTAGTTGCTCCTAACTATCGGTAGAATTAGGCTCGAGATTCGTGTATCAATTAAAGACATTTACTTTTAGGGAGTAGAGTCTACGTAGGACCTAGCATTATTACATGTCTCCACAAAGTGTGCAATATGTTGCTGCAAATTTTCTTTGTCCTGAAATTGTTGAAATTTAGGAGGTTGATAAATGGCAGACATTTTGAAGTCATTAATCCTTGCAATGTGCGGCTTGGAATACATATGAGAAAACTTGGTGGAGACTTCATACATATCTTTGATGTTCCCTTTGATGAATTCATTCAACCGATCAAGTGGGATCATCCCTTTTGAATAATCTGGCATCTCTTTGACAAGTAACACTTGCTTCACAAGATGCAGAGTTTCTTGAACTTCTAGACCTTTTTTCAGGCTCTTGGCTTGATTCTCCATTTAATATTCCATATATATTGTCCACCAACTTATAAAACACGAAAGCAGCAAGGAGTGTGCTAGTGAGTCCCAAACGAAGGAAAGAAGGACATGAGAGGCATAGAAAGGACTCAAGGACAAGACACGACTCAGACCCCGGTAAATTTGATCTTTATTGGCCTTGGTGTCATCTGAGATTATTGATTTTGCTTATGCTTGGTCAATCCTTCAACCATCTTTGCCAGGTTTGCAAGTTGTTCCTCCTTGGATAAAGTATCAATTACCATTCCTTATATAATCATTGGGACATCAGAGAGTAGCATGGATTATCATGTAAGCTAATCTTCAAAGGTCTCAAAACACATGATTAATGTGGAGAAGACTTATTAGTGGAATCATAGTCTTTTTTTAGTAGTGCTCTTGGAACTAGAGAGATTAAGTAGACATAAAGTCTTCTTGATCTTTTTGGAAACATTGCTTCCTCCTTTTGAAGAATTTGTAGAGGACCTTACTCCTTTTGGGGTTGAAGAACCAAAATCAATAGTTTATGTGGATAACACTTGAAGAATTTGTTGTCCCAGCATAGTCGCCTTATTCCTTGTAACAACTACAAAACTTCTATAGGTAACACCAAGGAACCTCCACTTCAAGAGAGACCTTGGAGTTAGCATCCTTAAAGGATTTTGATTAGGAGTTGATCTTCTTGAAAGCCATTTTGATGTTCTTTGATGATTGAAAAGTTGAGAGGATAGGTAGAAATTCTCCCACCAAACGTGCCAGAATTTGTAAACAATAAAATTTGTATTGAGAGAATAATAATTAAGACAAGAAAATATCATAACAATCATAATATTTCATTTCAATATATGAGCATTACGATCTCTATGAATTCTATGATTCATCTTTCCAAATATAAATTCTAATTCTTGTAAGCTTGATCTTGACTTATACTTGGATTCAAGAGATTTTGAGCTTGTTCTTGAACTTGAATGCTTGCGTGCTTGAATTCTTGAACTTTTTTCTTCTAGAGAAATCTGTGGCATTTGATCCATGAACTCTCACTGTCTTGTTTTTATAATTATGGTGTAATTTCTGAATTATGAAGACCCTATTTATAGATACAGAATACATGAGTTGTGATAAAGACATGCTTCCTCTGGCTAATCAGATTTAAGTGACATTTACACATGACCTGATCCTATTGAATTCTTCATTAGACTTGGCATGCCACACCATTTGACATGTGACACTAAGCTGGGCCTCTAGGATGAGATGACATTAGGCTTAGCAAAGTTGGCTCATAATTTGTAGTCCAAATCGATGGACTAGCCCAATGAAATGTAGGAAAAATGATTCTAATATCTCAAAAAATGTTATTCATATTATTATCTATTAAAGCTGGTCAAAACATTGGTAGTTGTGATAACTCTCAAATGTCCTCGTTAAAACTAATTAAAAGGGACAACGATCGTAGTCAATAAAAATCCAATGAAGATTCGAAGTCGAATTCCACAGGGAATCATATATCGTGGATAATTCTTATAAAAAAATTTGGATTTTAAGATCGCTCATTTGTAATAGTAAGAGCAAGTGGGTGATAATTCCATCAATTTAATAAAAAGCTTTGGTTATCAATTATCACAATCAAACTAAAATATTGAACAACTCAAGAATTAACAAGCAATATAGAGGTGCAGAGATTGGAAATTGATGTCACATAGGGGTAATTGTGTTGCTCGTTATTGATGAACATTCATAAATAAGCTAATTCAACCTCATTGATGCTAATAATCTTTTGATCACAAAGCATTTATGCATAGAATCTCCTTTCGGTCTCATCTCAATGCCGATCTAAACAACACAATACCTTACTCTATTCTTTTTTCAAGAATAGGGCAAATAGATACGACTCAGAACCTCCATTTCAAGAAAGTTATAGACATCGAACCTAAATTGCTAGTATTAGACTACATACTCACTCCAAACAATCTCTTTTGAGCATCGACAGGAGATCGGAAGTAGGAATTAAGTTTGCAACCTTAACTCATAAATTAACCCCATGCTAATTAGATCAAATTCATGTCTGAGCAAAAGCAAAAAAGAGAGTATAACACAATACCCACTACATTAAATCAACACCAAATCCCATAATTGCACCCCTAGATATTAGGGTTTTAGCCACCCATCACAAAAATCAAAGAAAATATAAATTTCACGAAAGCAACCATGGGTGACATAAAATTAAGAAATTACAAGTAAGACACTTTGGATTCAACTTCAATTTATCAATTACAAACACAAAGTTGTAAAACTCCGTAAGCTAGAAAGTGTTCTTCACAAAAGAAAAGTGATCTCTCTCTAAACTCTAATTCAGAACTCTTCATACACACTTTGATATGATATGATTTCTCTCTCCTTTTTGTTATTTAAAATTTTAGGTGAAGTCGTGCTTAGTTAGAGATCCACCCTTCTTGTTAAGCGGTCAATAATATATGGTTTGCACTTCCTTTTGCATTTTTTTGCCATTTTTTCAAACATCAATCCTTGACTTGTCCATTTGCCTTCATAGCTGCAAATCATCAATATTTTATCAAAATCGGACAAAATTAGGCATTGATGACACTAATTATTGAGCTAAATAGACCTCAACTGAATGCAAATCACTACTCATCAACACCCGCAAATTAAACTTTTACTTGTCCTCAAGTAAATCAAGAACACAATTAGCTCAATAATGGTGTCTACCATAGTATTCAATGAGAGCGAACATGCAAGTGCCATAACAAGACTACTCTCAAAATCATAATTTACGAAATCATGATAAAAAAGCTTCAAATGATGACTAGTTGGTCTCAACAAAAGTTCAAGCTCACTTTAGCTTCTTTTTTAATGGAAGAACATGTTTAAACACATGCATTCAATTGCCCTCACATGAAGAACGATTCCATGATCTCAAAAAGTATATCAACAAAGGTGTAAGGAATCAATGCAACTCCCACTCTCTCAAAAGAGATGCACATGCAAGCTTTGTCCCATAGTTTGCCCATATTTTACAGTCATCACATAACCTAGTTCATGGAAGATTTGAAGGGTCTTTTAGGCTTGTAATGGAGCTGAGGGTTTATGTATAGTCAATTTGGCTTGGGGATACCTTTTCAAAGCATTGTTGCAATCATCATCACCTTTTGTCAAGTACTTTTCCTTCTTTTTCATTTGAGAGCTCAAACTTTGACTTTTCACTCAATTTATTTGGAATCCCCTTTGTATCATTCACTTCTCTTTTTCATTTTCATTTTTCAAAAACATTTTTATCACAATGACTCTTTTTATAAGGAGGGGTTCCTTCTTTTTGTAACAACTTTGAAAGTTAAGTCTCATTTCATCATTCTTAGCCCTTCACTTGATTGTCATTCTTCCTTCCTTTCCATACCCCCAACTTATGATTTTGGCATAAGTTGGCTATTTAAAAATAACAATGCTTCCGAAAGAACTTTTGGTGACAAGGTAGGGATAATTTGGTTCAAGAGGCTTTTCTTTTGGTTTTACCAACAATTAGGTTAGGCTAAAATGATTCTGAAATGGATGCACACCCTCACAAGTAGTCACAAAAGATTAAGGACATTTGGGTTCCCTCTTTAAATTGTTACCCAAGATCATGTCTCACATTTACATAGATTCAAACAATTGGACTAACATGGAAAATTCTAGGACTCTACATACATGCTTTCAAGTAAAACCTCACCACACATGGCAGTCCAAAATACACTCATTTAGCACATCTCAAAAATATCAAAAGTGTACCTGCGATGTTCATAGCAAAGCTCACATCAAACCGTAGCAAGTTAACAAAAGATTTAAAGATATCACACATAGAGCAACACCATCAATTTCTTTACCGCAACACCAACACTCTACACCATGCTCATTGATGAGTCCACGATTTGGACTCATTTAGGGCTTTATTTTACTAGATTTAGTGTCCTCAAATGAATATTTTGTGCCAATAACTAATGTTAATCCTTGATTTTCAGGTATTTGGATTGAGGAACAAAGCATGGACACTAATGAGTAAAAAGGAATAAGGCAATTGAAGGAACTAAGAAAACAAGGCCTGATGATCACCTACCCCATTGGGCAAGTCGCCGAATAGCCAGGATCTCACTTAAAGTTCTAGTGTGCCAAGCCCTGAAGGAGAAAATCAAGTTGGCAATAGAAATGAGCAGTTGGCGAGTCACTGAACGATTCCGTGATGCAGTGCTAGATCTCCCAAAGTTACAGAACTTGAAGATGCTTAGGCCAAAGCAAAAAGGTGATGGAATTGACCAAAGGGAGGATCACCGATTGCACCGAATGGTCCTTCGCAGCATAATTTTGGCAACTATAAATACATTTTAAAATTCTTAGTTTAGTATCAACTTTCATAGTTTCAAATTTTATCTAGTTTTCATTGGAGAATCAGTTTGAGAACTGAGTTTGGAGACAATATTTCCCTTAGCTTTGAAGATTTTCATTTTTGAGAAATTGGAAGTGGGTCTTTGAGATTTTTCAACATTAACCTTTGTAAAGACGAAATTAATCTTACACAGTTGATGAAAACACAATTTGGTAATGATTTTTATCTTTTTATGATGTCTAGCTAAAACCCCAATTCTTGGGGTGTGATTATGGGTTGATTTAGCTGTTGGGTATTGTTAATTGATAGTTTAAGTGATGTTTAAAAGTGATTTTATTCAGTAATTGTGGCTTAATCTAAAGGGTTATAGCTGCAAATGCAACTTTACCTTCGTGTTTTTGGCTTGCTCGAGAAAGAGGTTTTAAAACCAAGATTACTGATTTGATGGTCTGTGGGTATTGGGTTGTCATGGGTTCAGCTCGAGAGAGTGAATCCTAAACCCTTTTCCACACATTCAGCTCGAGAGAGTGAATGGACTAAAGCGAAGGCTGTCCTTAATTGTTGCTTATTGATGTTTGAGAAAAACCAATTTGATTCGGGGTAAATTGTTCGAGAGAAAGTTTACCCCCACTAAAGTCTAGCTTGTTCACTGATTTACAACTATTTACTATCAATTGCAATTACCCATTTGTCTACCTTAGCCCATAATCCAATCACATCCAAAGAACCTATCTCTTGACTTGTTATTTCCTATTGTAGTTGATAAATACAATCAACCCCCCCTGTTATTTGACACTTGTGTCACCCCAAATTTGAAATATGCTTTTATTCGTATATGTTTTTACCTATGATTGACTTGAACATATTCATGCTTTTCTATTGATTCTAAAATACGTACCATTCCCTATGGGATTCGACCCCAACTAACTTAGTTGGGTTATATTACTGACTAACGATCGTTTACACTTAGTATTGGATGAACTGTTCTCATACGTGAAATCAAAATGGCGCCACTTCCGGGGAGTGGTGTTAATTGAGAATTTTTAGTTGAGTTGAGTTTTGTTCTTGTTAGTTATAGTCGAACTTATTTAATTTTAGTTTTGTTTTGCTTGTTTGTGTGTTGAAACAGGAAGTATGAGTGTGAACGACAGCAATGGCAGCCAAGTAGGACATTGATGTTTGCATAATCAAGACACAACTTCCGATGCAAATGTCTACGATCGTACAATAGTTTAGTAACCCAACCAAGGGTTGGGATCGTCCTAGGAGAGTGGTTTTGAGAATTTATAGAAAAATAAAATTTACTAGTCGTAGCTAAAGACATTAACAATTAAAAACATTGTAAATTAAAAAGGGGGGACACAAGAGTGTCAATTAACGATGGGGGGTTTGTCACAAGTAAGGTAAAAACAACAAAATAAACAAGGGTTTTAAGTAATGAGAGGGGATCCTTGGGATGTGATGGGAATACGGGTTAAGCTAGATTATTGGGTACATGCTTTAGATAGAAAATTCATAGAGTAATTGTGACTAGGCTAAATTTTAAGGGGAATATGCTCTCTCTCGAGCAACTTACCCCATTTCAAATGCGTTCCTCTCGGACACCCACTTGCCGCATGAAGACCAGCCTACGCCTTAACCCACTCACTCTCTTGAGCTGAGTGTGTGGACATGGGACTAGGGTTCACTCTCTCGAGCTGAACCTCATGTCGACCCACTAACACTGGCCATCAATCTAGTGGTCTTAGTTTTACGACCTCTCTATCGAGTAAGCCGAAAACACATATATAAACATGTATTTGCAACTACAAATTCATTAAATTCATTCACAACCACTAAACGAAATCACAATTAAACTACGAATAGACTATCATTAAGCAAGACCCAACAACAAATCTAACCCATATTCACAAAATCACACCCCAAGAATTGAGATTTTTAGCCACACATCAAGAGATATAAATTTATACCTAAATGAGCTTGCATTCAAATGGGTATGAAGATTTATGTCTTGATACCGGCCAAGAATGAAGAATCCAAGAGACCCAAGTCCAAATCCTTGGAGATGAAACTCTCTTTTTCTTCAAGTCTTCAAAACCCTCTCAAACTCTGAGCAAAAATACTAAAATGTACTATTCTATATGAAAATTATAATAATTGTTCTACTCTTAAAACTACAACTCTAACTAGTATTTATAGTTTTCACAGATTTGTGCTGCAGCGGATCATTCAACGTCGTTAGTTGGAATCGCTGATCAACTCGGCAATTCGCCTTTTGGTGTACTTCACTGCCATCTTGCACCATAATTCAACATCATCGTGCTCTGGGTCATTGGGCGACATGGTACTGCTTCGCGAAACTTCTCAGCGATGCTCCTACTGCTCCCTTTTCCGCCAACTTTATCCTTTCCTTCAGGGATCAACACACTGGAACAAAAGGCGAAGTAAGACCCTTCGGCGACTCGCCGAGTGAACTCGACGATCCTTATACCTTGATTTCTTCGTTCTTTTCAGCCTTTTCGTTCCTTTTTGCGACATAGTGTCCATGCTTTCCTTCAAAGTTCAAATACCTGAAAATTAAGGGTTTTCATTTGATATTGATATAAAATAAGCATTTGAGGACACAATTTCTATTAAAACATAGCCCTAAATGAGTCCAATTTGTGGACTCATCAACGCCCCCAACTTAAACTTTTTCTTGTCCTCAAGTAAAACTCAAGTTCAGTAGTTCAATAAGGATGTCTCAAACAGTGCTACACAAGACTTAATCATGAATGTACACAACAAGACTTAATTTACTTATGCAAGGATCAATTGTGTACTCAAAGATTCAAGCTGTGACACACCATTACCAAAGATTCTCAAGCTCACAATACTTGCTTCAAATGCAAGCTCAAGCTCAACAAAAGCCCACGAATGCCCTTACACAAATAATGATCCCATTTTCACACGCAAAGGTATAATCAATTTAAAGTTCAGGAATCAGATACAATGCTCACACTCACAAAGATGAACACGATGCATGCTTTCACCCATAGGTTTGCCCGTATTTTCCAATCAACATTTGTTTCGACTTTCTCAAGATCACAAAGGTCTTAACAAGGCTCGTTACGGGGCTGAGTGCAAAGATATGGTCATTTAGGCTCAGTGAATTTTATCCTCATGAAATGTGGTGCTCTCAACACTTCCTTTCCTCTTTCCTTCATCATTTTCATTAGTGCATCATAGGTCATCCTATTATTCGCTACCCATGGATTGTTCGAAACCCTATTTATTTGGTACTTTATTCCACAACTTTCTTTTTCATTCTTTTTCTTTTGCTTTCTTTTTTTATTTTTTATTTTTTTATTTTTATTGAGGGGTTCCATTTTTCTCAACACCATGGGTTAAAGGAGACTTTCCTTGCACTTCTTGACTTTCTTTTTTTTCTTTTTCACCACACCCCCAGCTTAGGCCTTTTGGCCTAAGTTGGCTATTCAATTAACCACAATTCAAGAGGATAATAGGTAATGGATTAAGAGAGGTCTAGTTTGCATCAAGTTTCTTCCAAAGAAAGGTAAGGCTCAAAGGGTGTTCAAGAGAGAATCACACGCTCACGAAGTAGGTTACAAAAGAGGTATATGTCAAATTGGTTCACACTCTTCGAAGTTGCCTAAGATCATATCAAGAGAAACTATTACTTAGTCAACCGGACCAATAGGGAAAATTCTAGGTGTTGTCATGCATGGTTCCAGGTAAGCTTATCACACAAGGCATCAACACTTAAGTCAAACAAGACTCCATACTTTCGCTAGTGTGCAACGGTTATCACAAGAGAATCGATTTGATAAATGGCTAATCACAACAAGATGCAAAGAGTTCACATATTGTCTATGCAACTTCATTTGGCCTCATTGTAGCGGTACATTCATGTTCGTTCGATTATAAGCACTATTCAAGTCATCGGTATTGATCAAAATCGAGACTCAAATTTGCCAGTGAACAACCACATTCAACAACATATAAAGGGTGGCGAAAGTGTGTGAAAAATTCAAAATTTTTTGAAAGGGTCAAAATCATTTTGTAATATAAAAATAAAAGGAGCCACAAGCTCAAAAATCCACTGAAAGCAGTATTAGCACAATTTTAAATAGAACAACCCCAAATATATACACGAAACACAAACAAAGGTAGCACACAAAATGTGTGGGCCTCACCCCACCACAAACAAAAGCATTTGTCCTCAAATGCAAATAAAATTATCCAAGATTTAAAAATAACGAAAGACAGAAAGGGAGGTAAAGAGGGGATCATGTCTAAGCAATCGCTCCATCTACTAGGGCATCAGTGCTTGATGTGTCACTCTGGGATTGGATAATGGTCCTCGGAGCCTCTTCAAATGATTCAACAGTAGCTGACTTACTAAGACTGTCCAAATCATGAGCCGCCAGAAAGGAGTGGATAGCTGTGAAGAATCCACGTCTCCATGAGGAAATAGTAGGGTCTCGGTGATTTGTTTTCTTGTTTGCACTGGGTTTCTTGCCCTCATTATCTGTTTTGGGAGGACCTATCGCCTTTGTATTTTTCCTGAAATTTTTCGCTCTTGTTTGTCGGGGTGGCATATCTCTTCCAGCTACTTTTGGTCTAGCCATTTCTGCAAAGCTTTGTGTCGCTAAGGAGAGGATTGAAATGCTAAATGGCAATGTAATCTAAGTCTGAGCACAATTCAACAATAAAATGCTCTAAAAGTGCAAGAAATATAGAAACTAGAGTGTAGGTGTGAGTTTGGACAGATAAAAAGTGAGGGAAAATGAATGAAGTTGAGACTTTTAAACCTTCGGCTTGCAAAAACCGTCCAGTTTTCGCCCACTCGGCGGCATTAGTCAAGCTCTCCTACTTACTCGGTGGAATGCCGACTGTCTAGGTTCTTCACCGAAATTTACAGGACTACTGGTTTATGGGGCCGGGGGGAGGGGAATCCAAATGGCGGTTTCCATCGTGATCGCCGACATGCTCGGTGATTCGCCAATAATTTCCAAAGCTCACCGAGTTTTACAAACTCCAATGTTGACGATGTCTTGAGTCAAACGTCGGGTAGGGTCAGATTCGCCAACTTCTTTGGTGACTCGCCAAGTGGACTATTTCTCGCCATCCTTCACTTTTTCGAACACTTTTCATACTTCAACCTGTACAAACAACACACCATTATTTTCCCAAGAAATAAAAAGCAATTAAAGGGGTTTTGGGTTGCCTCCCAAATAACGCCTTAGTTAACGTCGTGGCACGACACAAGTTAACACTTATACTCCAATAGTGAGGTTTGCCTCAGCTTCATCAGGCAATCGTTCTTTAAAATCCGAATAGAGTTCAGTCAACACTTGATCCATTTGAGAACCTAATAGTTGAATGAGCATAGCATGGGAGGTCGTCATCTGGTTCAACAACGATACATTCTCCTTGAGCTCCTCCAGTACCTTATGTTGCTCACTGGATTTCTGGAGTAGAAGTGTGAGCATTTATTTGTTCTATCCATCCACCTTGTTCTTAATTCTCCTTCGTTCATGAGGAGGAATGTAGTGCTCTTTCTTGTTGCACTAGACTTCAAGATCCTCAATTTTCCTTGTTAGCTCATCTAACTGAGTTAGCAGGATCACTAAGTTGAAATCTCTCCTTTTTATTTCCTGATCTGGCTCAGTTAAGTTGTCTAGCAATTTGGCTGCTTTCACATAGGGTTGTCATACAAGACTACCCGAGGCAATTTGATCAGCCATCATTCTGTTTCCTAGACTAAGACTTCGGTAGAAAGATTCCAAAATGACTCTTTCGGGGATTCCGTGAGTAATGCATTGACCCAGAAGTGCTTTGAACCTCAGCCATGACTCATGAAGTTGTTTGCCTTCCGATTGCCTAAACGTTAGGATCATATCTCAGAACATCATCCCTTCTAATCATGGCGGCTCCATTTTCTTGCAAGTACTGCCTGATATGTTCAACTCCCCTGCTTTAAAACTATAACAATCAAAACAAACCTACAAATTAAGTTAGTAAAACTACAACTAAGAAGAACAAAAATTCTACAAATCTGAAAATTCTCAAATAACACCACTCCCCGGCAGCGGCGCCATTTTGATGTTTGGATAATCAAAACACAACTTTCGATGCAAGTGTCTACGATCGTACAATAGTTTAGTAACCCAACCAAGGGTTGGGATCGTCCCAACAGTGTGGTTTTGAGAATTTATAGAAAAATAAAATTTAGTTCTAACTACACATAGCTAAAGACATTAACGATTAAAAACATTGTAAATTAAAAGGGGGGGGGGACATAAGAGTGTCAATTAACAATGGGTTTTTTTTGTCACAAGTAAGGTAAAAACAACAAAATATACAAGGGTTTCTAAATAATGAGAGGGGATCCTTGGGATGTGACGGGAATACGGGTTAAGCTAGATTATTGGGTACATGCTTTCGATAGAAAACTCATAGAGTAATTGTGACTAGGCTAGACTTTAAGGGGAATAAGCTCTCTCTCAAACAACTTACTCTGTTTCAAATGCGTTTCTCTCGGACACCCACTTGCCGCATGAAGACCAACCTACGCCTTAACCCACTCACTCTCTCGAGCTAAGTGTGTGGAAATGGGACTAGGGTTCACTCTCTCAAGCTGCACCTCATGTCGACCAACTCACACTGTCCATCAATCTAGTGGTCTTAGTTTTACGACCTCTCTCTCGAGCAAGCTGAAAACACATAAATAAACTTGTATTTGGAACTACAAATTCATTAAATTCATCCACAACCACTAAACAAAATCACAATTAAACTACGAATAGACTATCATTAAGCAAAACCTAACAACAAATCTAACCCATATTCACAAAATCACACCCTAAGAATTGAGGTTTTTAGCCACACATCAAGAGATAGAAATTTATACCTAAATGAGCTTGCATTCAAATGGGTATGAAGATTTAAGTCTTGTTATGGGCCAAGAATAAAGAATCCAAGAGACCCAAGTCCAAATCCTTGGAGATGAAACTCTCTTTTTCTTTAAGTCTTCAAAACCCTCTCAAACTCAGAGCAAAATTACTAAAATGTACTATTCTATATGAAAATCATAATAATTGTTCGACTCTTAAAACTACAACTCTAACTAGTATTTATAGTTTTCACAGATTTGTGCTACAGCGGATCATTCGGTGTCGTTAGTCAGAATCACCGATCAACTCGGCGATTAACCTTTTGGTGTACTTCACCGCCATCTTGCACTAGCCTTTAACATCGTCATGCTCTGTGTCATTGGGCATTATGGTACTGCTTCACGAAACTTCTCTACGATGCGCCGACTTCTCCCTTTTCTGCCGACTTAATTCTTTCCTTCAGGGCTCAGCACACTGAAACAAAAGGCGAAGTAAGACTCTTCGGCAACTCACCGAGTGGACTCGGTGATCCTCAGGCCTTAATTTCTTTATTCTTTTCAGCCCTTCAGTCCTTTTTGTGACGTAGTGTCCATGCTTTCCTTCAAACTTCAAATACCTGAAACTTAAAGGTTTAATTTTCATCAGATATTGAGAGAAAATAAGCATTTGAGGACACAATTTCTATTAAAACATAGCCCTAAATGAGTCTAATTTTTTGAATCATCAGCTCTCAAGATGATAGGGGAAACCTCAACAATGTCAACGAGCCTAATGCTAATGACCCCCATCTTATGGGTGGTATTGGTGCCATTCGCTTTCCCCCGACCGAAGGGAATACGGTGTTTTACATCGCAAGTACTATGTTGCAGCTCTTGTAATTGAAGGGGCTGTTCAGTGGTTTGGCTCATGAGGATCCCGATGAGTATATTAGAAACTTCGTGGATGCTTGCAGACCGTTCTCCTTCAAGAACATATTCTAAGAGTCGATCCGGTTAAGGTTGTTCCCATTATCTTTGATTGGAAAATCATGTAAGTGGCTGGCTGAATTGTCACGTGAATCAATTACTTCATGGGAGGAGTTGGTCACCGCATTTCAAGTTCAATTTTTCCCTCCTTCGAAGATGATGACTCTTCGGGACAGTATTCAGAGCTTTAAGCATCTAGAGGGTGAGCCAATTCATGAAACTTGGCTGCGATTCAAGAAGTTGGTTCATCAATGCCCAACTCATGGTTTGCCTGATAACGTGTTGCTGCAGTATTTTTACTGGAGCCTTGACTCGGTAAACAAGGGTGTTGCTGACCAAGTTTCTCTGGGAGGTTTGATGCAACAACCTAATGTGATAGCGGCTCAACTCTTGGATGGCATGACCACAATCAATAGGGAGTGGTATACCCATGAAGACCAGGTTTCCCCTCTCACGTTCAAATTAACCAAGGAGCAGATGGAGAAAGACCAAGAGAGGGACCAGAACATGGCCAAGATCATGACACAACTTGACATTTTGTCCAAAAATGTCATGGGAGCTGGTACTCGAAGTGTCAATGCCATGGGTGTCGGGTGTGCTAATCCAGATGAGTTCAAGTTTGAGGCCTTGTATAATGAAGAGGTGAATTTCCTAGCCAACCAAGGTGGTGGTTATCGTTCAAATTACCTGAGGTAGGGTGGTAACCAAGGTTGGAATAGGGATGAAGGTTGGAAGGATCACAATAGAGAATGGAGGGACCGAAATCCCAATTGGAAAGATGGGGAGAAGGATAGGTATGTGCCTCCCCAGAGCGCCAAAAGCCAAAGGATTCGAAAGGTGGCCGATCTGAGGATATGCTTTCTCGTATCCTCAACAAAGTTGAGGGGTCAGACAAGATTTTGAAAGAAACGAAAGAAGACCTGTCGACCCTTAGCCAGACTGTTACCTCATATTCCGTCTCGATCAAATAGTTGGAGACCCAAATGGGTCATATCTCGTCTTATTTATACTCGAGACAACAAGGGGTTTTGCGTAGTGATACTACAGCTAACCTAATGAATGAGGTTTGAGTGTGGACTTACGTTGTGCCACGATGTTAACTATGGTGCTTCTTGGGCCGCAACCCAAGTTTTTATTTTATTTCTTTTTAAGTTTGAAATAATGGTGTGTGATTGTGCAGGTCAAAGTGTGGAAGGTGTTTGAAGGTGCAGGTTGGCGAGCTGAAAGTCTAGTCGGTGCATCGCCGAAGAGGTCAACGAGCCCGACCTAGACCGCCATTGGACTTAAGACACTTTTAAATTGGAGTCTGTAAAACTCGGCGAGCCCAGGAGCTGATTGGCGGATCGCTGACCAGGTCAGCGATCACTACTTTTTCCGCCGTTTGGACCCCCACATTAATTGGAGGTCCTATAAAACTCAGCGAGGTAAGTGCCCACTCGGCGTGTCACCGAGTGGGTCGGTGAGCAAAAGTAATTTCGCTGAATGGGTGAGAACTGGACAGTTTATAAAGGCCAAAGGTTTAAACTTATAACTCTTTCACTTTTCCTCACTTTTGAACTTCCCAAACTCACACCCGCACAATATTATCTATATTTCTTGCATTTTTATCGTATTTAAGTCATTGATTATGTGTTCGGAGTGGATTACTTAGCCGCCTAGCAATTCAATCTTGATTATTTGGCATCTAAGGTTGGTTTTACGAACCCCGAGTTTATTCTTAGCAATTTGTACTCATTTGCAATGATATTTTCTTAGTGCTATGCGTTGGGCCGCTTTGATCTTAATTGTGTATGTGTGTGCATGTGTTAATTCAAAAATCTTGCCCGTAATGTTTAGATTATTGAATTCCCGTGATTTTGTGCCTTAAAATTTGTAAAATTTTGTGGGGTTGTGCTTGCATGTTGTTGGGTCTAGTCGGGAGAAGTCTAAGTAGCCCGTATTAGTGCCAAATGACATATTTTGCCCAATAATGGAGTAGTTGATGTCATTCTTAAGGGCAAAAGTCGTCAAATGGCTAAATTTGGCAAAATTGAGAGAAGTCTGAGTATCCCGAAGGCATGGGTGTATTGGGTCTGAGCTTAATTTGATAGGTGCATGCTTTGATTTTGTTTTCTGGGTTGCAGGGTTGAATTTTAGAAGTTAGGTTGAAAGTAGGCACATTGTGTCATTTGGCGAGCTGGGTCGAACTCGCTGAACCACACGGTGGTTCACCAAAGTTCCCCATCTCGCCTTTAATTTCATGCTAAATAAGTAATTTGGTTATGTAACTTTCGACGAGAAGCCTGAGGTCGCCCAAAGCACTCGGCGACGCACCGATAGTTCTTCTTGATCGCCTTTAATTACACTGTAACTTTCGGTGGGCTAATCCTTACTCGCCGAAAGCTGTCGGTGATTCACTGAAAGGCCCTTCCATCACTGACATGCCAAATTTTTCTTAGATTTTTGAGCCAATCCTTTTGGCGAGCCCGATCTAGCTCTCTAAAGAGATTCGGCGAGTTTGTCTGCAACTGTTTGAATTGTTTCTAACTCTTTTTGATGCTTTTGGAGACATGGCTATACCGAAAGTTTCTGGGAGAAACATGCCACCCCGTAAGAAGGCTAAAGGGATTAAAATCAATGAGGATGCATCTGCATCCAGGGGAAAAGCCACCAAACTTCCAACAACTGGTGGGAAAGGCAAGGGAAAAGGAAACGCACCTACGTCAGTGGATGCCAGCTCCGATATAAATGGGATCTACGCCACTCACCTCACTACTTCTGAGAGTGAGAGTGAGCACCTGGAGCAGTAGGCTGCAGTTTCAAGGCCTGAAGATGAACTGTTGCTAGCATAGAGGGCTGAGCTACAATAAAAAAGGATAAACGATCCATCTAGGATCAGGACTACTCAGCCCACCACCACTCAACCTCCAGTTCCAGCATAGGCAGTGGTGCTAGCACCACCAGAACAGGGTCCTCCTCCCAAGTCTATGAACAGATTAAAGACTACGGGGTCGAGGACAATCATTGAGGAGAAGTGTTTGTCAGCTGATGGGGTCATCAACATATACTGAGGTTATGAGCTGTCTGAAGTCTCATAATTTTCAAATCTTCACCAAGCCCCGTGGCTCATATATTCCAAATTGGGCTCAGGAGTTCTATGTTGCTTATGGGTCCCTGATGCCATAGAGAAAGAAGCAAGCAACAACATTTAAACCGGTTGACTATGTAGTTGTCCGGGGGAAGAGGGTGTAGTGTGATTTTACTTCCATCAATGATGTCCTGGAGTGCACTATGAGACTTGAAGATGATTGCCTGCATATGATCAGGACAAAGACGCTGGACAACATAAAGAAGTGGTTAGCTCTGCTGATATCTGATGGCACTTCGAAGTGGTTGGAGGAAAGGGCTTCAATAGAAAAGAAAGACCTAAATGTAGTTGTGAGGTTCTGGTTTGGCTTCATCAGCAGTACTATCATGCCATCCCAAAATGAGTCAATTCTCCGCCTTGCCAAGGCAGCCTGTCTGGGCTGCATCATTGATGGGATGAGGATAGATTTGGGGATGATTATGGCACAAGAGATGGTCATGAGGGCCAAGCAGCACCATACCTCACTTCCTTTCTCGGTGTTGATCATCGAGCTATACAAATGGGCTCGAGTTCCTAGAGATGCGAAGAAGGATGTGGAAGTGATTCCCACATCCTCTACTGATATCCAAATGATCGAGGTGGAATATTTGAAGGATCAGGCGGAGAAGAAGAAGGCAGCCCCGGTGGACTCTTCCCCGGTTGTGGACACAGACTCACTACTTGCAGAGGCATCTTTGCCTACTCTGGCCCCTGGGCCTTCAGGTACCTCTAAATCTATCCCATCTAACACCCGTAGTTCCTCTATTGCTATATTGCTTCCTAGAGCTGTTGTTGTTGCTGTTTCCTGGACCCCGCTTACTCAGGTTGCATTACTGCGGATGGGGTAACTTGCGCACTCTTCTGATCGTCGTGCTGCCAGACTCGAGACCTCCATTCTGGGCACTGATGCCCAAGTTCAGAGTGATGCATCGGGCACTGATGCCTAGATAGATGGAGCGACTGAGTAGACTGGATCCATTTTTACCTCCCTCTCTGTCTTATTTTATGTTAACTTTTGGATATTTTTGCTTGCATTTGAGGACAAATGATTTTTTATTTATGGTGAGGTGAGTCCCACCTTTAGTGATTATGGTTTTGTCTGTATATTTGGTTTTTTGAGCTATATCTATGCTTTGCACTGTTTTTGTGGATGATTGAGCTTGTGGCTCCTTGTTTTAATTGTAAATGATTTTTAGACCCTTTCGAAAAAAATTGTGCACCTCTTGTTTTTGTTTAAATGTGGGTTTTCTCTTGCAAATTTGAGTATCAGTCTTGATCAATACCGATGACTTGAATAGTGCTTATAATTGAACAAAAATGAATGTGCGGCTATGATGAGGCCAAATGAAGTTGCATATAAAATATGTGAACTTTTTGCATCTCGTTGTGACAAGCCAAGTATCAAATTGAGTCTCTTGTGATAAACAATGCATACTAACGAAAGTGTGGAGTCTTGTTTGACATTCGTGTCAATGCCTTGTGTGATGAGCTTACCATGAACCATGTGTGATGACACCTAAAAGTTGCCCCGCTGGTCCGGTTGACTAAGTGATGCAATCTCTTGATATGATCTTAGGCAACTTTGAAGAGTGTGGAATAATTTGACATTATACCTCTTTTTGTGGCCTAACTTATGAGTGTGTGAACTTCACTTGAACACCCTTTGAGACTTGGCCTTTTCTTGGAAGAAACTTGATGAAATTGTGACCTTTCTTTATGAATTACCCATAATCCTCATGATTCGTGGTTTGTGTGAATAGCCAGCTTAGGCCAAAAGCCTAAGTTGGGGGTGTGGTGAAAAGAGAAGGTAAATTAAGAAGTGCAAGAAAATCCCCTTGACCCATGGTTTTGAGAAAAATGGAACCCCTCCATATAAAAAAAAGGGACAGAAGAAAAAGAAAAGAATGAAAAGGAAGAAAAGAATGAAAAAGTTGTGGAATAAAGTTGTGAAGATACAAAAAGAAAATGGGGTTTCAAACAATCCATGGAAAGTAAATAATGGGGTGACTTGTGAGCATGAATGAGAATGATGAAGAAAAGGAAAGAAAGTGTTGTTCACACCACATTTCATGAGGATTACAACCATTGAGCCTAAATGACCATACCTTTTTACTCAACCCCGTTACAAGACTTGAAAAGACCTTTTTGATCTTGAGTGAGCTGAAACAATTGTTGGTTGGAAAATAAGGGCAAACCTATGGGTGAAATCATGCATTGTGTTCATGTTTGTGAGTGTGAGTGTTGCATTTGATTCCAGAGCTTTAAATTGTAGAACCATTGTGTGTGAATATGGAATCATTCTTTGTGTGAGGGCATTTGAGTACCTTTGTTGAGCTTGAACTTGCATTTGAAGCAAGTATTATGAACTTGAGAATCTTTGATAATGGTGAGTCACAACTTGAATCTTTGAGTGCACAATTGATCCTTGCATGAGTAAGTTGAGTCTTTTTGTGTGCATTCATGATTGAATCTTATGTAGCACTGTTTGAGACATCCTTTTTGAACAGCTGAACTTGAGTTTTACTTGAGGACAAACAAAAGTATAAGTTGGGAGTATTGATAAGTCCACGATTTGGACTCATTTAGGGCTTTATTACTAGAAGTGTCTTCAAATGCATATTTTGTGCCAATAACTGATGTAAATATTTGATTTTTAGGTATTTGGATTGAGGAACAAAGCATGGACACTAATGAGCAAAAAGGAACAAGGTAACTGAAAGAACGAAGAAAAGAAGGCCTGATGATTGCCTAACTTATTGGGCGAGTAGCCGAATGGCCAGGATCTTACCTAAACTTCCAGTGTGCCAAGCCCTGAAGGAGAAAATCAAGTCGGCGATAGAAAGGAGCAGTCGACAAGTCGTTGAACGGTTCCGCGATGCAATGCTAGATTTCCCAAAGTTAAAGAACTTCAAGATGCTGAAGGCCAAAGCAAAAAGGCGATCCCGACTTATTGCACTGAATGTTCCTTCATAGCATATTTTTGGCGACTATAAATACATTTTTAAATTCTTAGTTTAGTATTGATTTTCATATTATCAAATTTTATCTAGTTTTCATTGGAGAATCAGTTAGAGAACTGAGTTTGGAGACAATATATCCCTTAGCTTTGAAGATTTGAAGATTTCCATTTTTGAGAAATTTGAAGTGGGTCTTTGAGATTCTTGAACCTTGACCTTTGTAAAGATGAAAATAATCTTACCAGTTGATGGAAACACAATTTGGTAACGATTTTTATCGTTTGATGTTGTCTAGGTAAAACCCCAATTCTTGGGTGTGATTATGGGTTGATTTAGCTGCTGGGTATTGTTAATTGATAGTTTAAATGATGTTTAAAAGTGATTTCATTAGGTAATTGTGGCTTACTCTAAAGGGTTGTAGTTGCAAATGCAACTCTACCTTCGTGTTTTTGGCTTGCTCGAGAGAGAGGTTTTAAAACCAAGATTACTAATTTGATGGTCTGTGGGTATTCGGTTGTCATGGGTTCAGCTCAAGAGAGTGAATCCTATACCCTTTTCCACACATTCAGCTCGAGAGAGTGAATGGACTAAAGCGAAGGTTGTCCTTAATATCTGCTTATTGGTTTTCGAGAAAAATCAATTTGATTCGGGGTAAATTGTTTGAGAGAAAATTTACCCCCACTAAAGTCTACCTTATTCACTGATTTATAGCTATTTACTATCAATTGCAATTACCCATTTGTCTACATTAGCCCTTAATCCAATCACATCTAAAGAACCCGTCTCTTGACTTGTTATTTCCGTGTTATTTGCTGTTGTAGTTGATAAATACAATCAAACCTCCCTGTTATTTGACACTTGTGTCACCCCAAACTTGAAATATGCTTTATTCGTAAATGTTTTTACCTATGATTGGCTTGAACATATTCATGCTTTTCTCTTGATTCTCAAATACGTACCACTCCCTGTGGGATTTGACCCAACTCACTTAGTTGGGTTATATTACTGACTAACGATCGTTGGCACTTAGTATTGGATGAAGTGTCCTGATACGTAAAATCACTCATCATAAGTACTATTCAAGACATCAAATGAAAACTTCAAGCATTTCACGATTTTCAAAACTCATGGGGTTGCAACATGAAGAGAGAATGAAATAGAAACAAGAGACACACTTTAACCAAAAGAGCACTATAATATGAACAAAAATAAAGTACTACAATTATCAAAAACTCAAAATAACAAAATAGAATAAAAAAGGGAATATTGGCACGAAGACCCTCACCCTAGCAAAAATAAAATGTAGTGTCCTCAATGCGATAACAAAGAAAGTATTGGAGGTATATATAAAAGGGTCCCCTTGAGAGGCTATGCCTGTGGAGCACTCTCGTCTAGAGGCAGCAGGGAAGACTCATCTAAGGCATCGGTTCTCATCTCAACACTCGGAGGTATGGTGGGTCTGAAGAGACTCAACTAGGACCAACCTTTGAAGTCACTTGAAGGGATCACTCTAGGGCTGCCTAATGAATGACCTCCTCAGCGTCCTATGGCTCAACAAACTTCTCTACAATCCCATTCTCCTTATTCCACAACTCTTCATCATCAGTCTCCTTAGCCAACTCATCCTCGTCCATATCAACATCATCATTATAAACAACAACACATGCATTTGGCTTAGTCTGCACACTAGAGATAGGCTCTGTGCTGGGAATCTGGGGTGGAATAGAAGCAAATGCATCCAGTAGGGGAACCTTTCCTCCTAACAAGGAGATGTACATGGACTGAAATAGGGTCACCTCCACTCGCAAGGTAGCAAGCTCGTCCCTCATGGTGTCTAGTGCACCACCGCTACCCTCAGACTTCTCCTTGGACACTAATATCGTTGTGAGGTTATCCAACAACTCCCAACTAACCCTTCACACCTGACCACTCTCTCAATGAACAGAGCTAAGGCTTTCTTAATGGCCTGATCAATGATCTTAGGCATGTTCGTCTTAACCCTGGTGGCTCTGTCACAACAACAATAGTAGAAACACTTGTACTAGTAGGAACAATAGAAGAATCACTAGTAGCTACATGCGGAGGAGGCATAGTAGAAGAAATACCTGGTTGCTCCATAGAAAGAGCAGGTGTGCTAGCCTCATCCACTAGTACTCTAGTGGGATTAACAATGGGCGTCAAGCCTGGTGGTGGCGGCTTCCTCCGAGCCGTATCATCCAACAAATATTTAGCCTCAATCCTACAAATATAACTGGAAGAGGGTGGTGTGATCCTCACATCTCTCTTCCACTAAAAGGGAACTCCCGCTCTCTCACATAAGTGCGTAATAAGCATCGAAAAAGGGAGGGAGATATAATTTTGCCTGGCCTGTAGCAACATCTCTTTCACAATGATGGCACCAATATTGAGTTTTTCCTTTTCAATGACAGTGACCACTAACAATGCCTTTGGGTGACGGTATATTTATTTATTTTGCAACATCATGATATTGCTACTAATAAACCCGAACCAGTACCGTGCCACAATGCTGAGGTCTTTCTTCTCTATCTTCGTAGCTTCAGCCATCCAAGAGGGAGCAAACTTATCAGATATTAGAGGAGCTAACCACCCATTTAATGCATCAAGATCTCTATGCATCTGAGTCTTGTAATCATCAGGAAGATTAGATGGGGTGAACAATATTGTGTTAACTTCATATGCATGAGACTGAACCATCTTACCCATCACTTCCACTTTATCCACTGTCTTTTAGACAGTGCCCTTTCTCTTCTTGGGCAACGCTGTAGCATAGGCGTCATAAAATTCTCGAACCCATTTTGGCACATAAGGTTGTGTGAGCTTTTGAAATTGCTCAAATTTATGGTACTTGATGGTTTCCCAAATGGCTGAGTAGTCACTCATGACTCAATCAGTTGAGAGTTGATGCTCATCTAAAATAGTTTGTCCTCCTTCCACCTTGAGCCTATTTAAAGCCCTTGGAGCTATTATTGGGAGAGCACAAAAAATAGGATTAGGATATTGTAGAGGCGACAATGTCTTGGAGCTAACGTTCACCTTCTTGGTGGTAATATCGTTTCTCACTTTCTTATCCCTGCTGGTAGGGGTCAATGGATTGGTTTGTTGGGCACAAGGGTCTTCGAAAGCTTATTAATAGATACGTTCTTTTGTTTCTTTGGAGGAAGAGAATCTCTATCTGACTCGTTATCAGATGTAACCACTTTCTTTCCTTTAGTTCTTGTCAGTACTTGCAAAGCAAATATTATCACACCCTTTTTTCGCATGGCGTAGGGGTTGTTCCAATTCAACTGACTGTATTGATTAGGGAATTATTATTTTTTCAGAGTCACCACTTGGAATTGAGTTATGGTGTTCCAAGTCTCATTTTATTTTTAATTCCTAATCGAAAGAAAATGACTATTTAGTTTTGGTTTGTGAACTAGAAATTTGGGTAAGGAATTATGTTGACCGAGAGGAAGGTATTAGGCATCCCTCGAGTCCCGTGGTTATAGAACGGTCGCTTTTATTAACTTATACTTAACTTAAATTATTTTTGTATAATTGTTTCTACAGGCCATGGTTTGCTCGAACTTTTATTTGGTCTCAACTTAGATGCATAGCCGCATTCTTGGCCTTGACATTTAGAGACATAATCCTCTTCTTTGCATTGCACCCAATAATTGTCTATAAGTCTTAATTTAAATTTATAAAATTTAATTATATTTTTGAACAAGCTATGTCACCGCATCCTTGAGTTTCTTTAATCTGTCTCAAAAAAATGTGTAACCACATTCTTAATCGAAACAAATATTTTTGATGTGCCTAAGTGTTCATCCAACATTAAAAAATCCTTATAAAGAAAAATCAAATAAAGTAAAATAAATCTAAACTTCTAGAATACAATATGAATTTTTGGATTATTTTTATATAATTTTATTTTTTATTATTCTTCAACTTAACGTAAAAATTAAGCATACCCTTTCTAATATAGCAAAACAATAACAAATTGTTGAAATAAATCTAATTTGTTATTTGATAAAATAAAACAACAATAATTTATTTAATTATGTTAGCCTAACAATCCCTACTTTATCATTATTATCTAAATCAAGACAAGAACAATGCCATGACTTGTTCAATTGTAAGAGACCACAACTAACAAATAAAAATAAATAAATAATAATCATCGGTTAAAGCTATCTTCATTCACAAAATAGAGATATAAAAACTAACAAATTATTCATTTCAATAAAATTATGAATAAAATAAAATATAGGAAAACTGGTCATAAATATTACATCAGATTTCATAAATAAATTAAAGATAAAGTAAAGTTGAGTACTGCAAAATCTTGACCGATGCTCGATTAGAACGCCCACAAATATTTTGTAGTTTATATGTAGTGGTATATGCATTGTGTTTATATAAAAGTAATGAAAAAAGCGAAGATAAGAGATGAATATGTTTATTCCGATTTTTTTTGACGTGTGTGCTTATATAGGGTAGGGGTGTGTTTTTCTTTTTATGTACGTGTGTGTTGCTGCATCTTGTATTGTAGTGGTGGTGTGAGGGAGTTGTGGTGAGGTTGTGGGGGTGATGTGGACCCCATGGGATACGACCTGCTCTAATACCAAGTTTGTCACTCCCCGAAATATGGGGCGTAACTGGCACTCGATACCCTAATACATCCATTTACCCACTGAAACATACTAGCTAAACCAAAATTGTGAGGCAAAAAGATTGGGCAGCACAACTTCTAAAAAGTGAAGCCTGGACCCAGAGGTCATGTGGACAAATCCATGGAATTTTGTCTAAAGAACTTGCTGAATCGATTAATGGCTACAACATTTTGAATAAGATCGAAGAAGGTGGTTTTGGAGTCGTCTGTTATGCTGAGCTGAAAGGCAAGGTTAGTTTAAATTTATTTTATCTCCAGTGATTGTAATAGTTTTTCTATTTATTGATTAAAAATATATGACAGAATCAGTAAGGAGAACACAAATCTCATTAATTTCTTTATTTTTCATCCACACATATGAAAAAGTTCCACTATCAATCAAAGGATTAAGATGGCCCGTTATAGATGTTATAACGTTATCTCTGTTGTTTCTTGACGAACCTACATTTGTTATTGATTCTGAAGTGCTTTTTGGGTTGTTGAAGAAATGAAAGACGTTACTAAAAGTTGTAGCATAGTCCTCATGACCATCCACCAGCAGGTTGCAAATGGATGGTCTATGAGGTATGAAATTCCTTTTTTCTTTATACAACAGCTGGACAAATTGCGGTAGTGTGGGAAGAACGGTTAGAATTGATGGCAAACTACTTAAATCTCTATACATTATGAATACATCCATTTGGCTAAAATATAATCCATCTCCATGTAAAAGATTTATCAACAGATTTTAGAAGATTACTTTCCTTCTCTAAGTACAGACTAAAACACTGATCATACTGTGTAGCCGTGCAGGTGACTACAAGTTACTTGAAGCTAATCTCCTCCTATGTAATGCAACATATCAATTCATCCCTATGTTGAAAGTTCCTGTGACGTTCATGTTTGCAGCTGAGGTTACACTTTCACCATCAGTATCATAATGGCTTAAGGGATGATGAATTTTCCAATACTTGCCTTTGCATGTGGATTGCTTGATGTATTGAAGGAAGGAACATGGCTTTTGACTTTGGGTTAAGTTTGTTTTTTGGGGAAGGTAGTAGTGACAGCAAAGACAAACAGCTATGAGCAATTGTCTTAGGATCTTTGAAATGATTCCTCTCTTAAAATTTTTAGTCAGGTACTGTTTTTTTAATCTAGCTCCTGCATAAGTGAAGTTGTACTCTTAGTTTGTGTTTTCCGACAGTTTTCATTGATGAAAATGCACTTTATCCTTTTGATGTCCTTGGGACCGACAAGTTATCATCAATGTGACTCATGAGTATGAAACTTCACTTTAATGTGCAGAATATATGTCGAAAAACAATGAGTGACTTCTTATAACCGTAGAAAATTAGTAAAATGAAAAAACGCGTGATTTGGGAACAAAGAGTAGTTTAGTCATCTAAATCTTTAAAGCTATACTATATCATAAAAGTGGATCTTTATAAACCTTGCTATTCATATATTTGTCTTCATTACTTGGTAATTTTTTTTTATGTCTAGAACTATTTTAAGTTGTAAAATTAAATTCTAACAGGCAGACAGGCAACATTGTCCTAACCTTCACACAAGGTAACCCCCTTTCCCCTGTTAAACTTCTCATTTATATATTGCTGTTTGTTTGATTTCTGGTTAATCAAACCAAGTGTGTATCTAGAAGTTTTTAAAGATAAAAAATAACTTAACGTTTCAAAAAAGACACCAAAATGAGTGATAAGAGAAAAGAACAAGCATACAAATAGATGGATGGCAAAATTTGGATTGGTTAAAGTTGTGAAGTGTGTTAAAGGTAGTGTTTTCATAACATTTTCGCATTTTCATGTTTAAGTTTGAACTTCATTTTGAACATACGCTTGCTAGACTTTCTCATTAATGAATTTTATAAATCGAGTTCGTGTTAGAGTGGAGTTGACTGCTTTATCCTTATAAAACATTTATGATAATCAACCTAATAGTATTTTCCTTCTTGTGGTACAAAGAGGTAGGATGCTATTAGATTATCTACTTATTTGTTTTTCATTAATAATGATGTGGCTTCTTATGTCTATGAAGAATTATGTGGTTTGTTGTACGTAGTAATACTGTTTCATGGTGAGTCTTTATAGCTGTATACGTTGAATATCGAGTGTTGGAAAGAAATTTTTATTTGCTTGAGGTTTGATAGAAAATTAGGAACTCCTATCATCACTATGCTTTCCATTTTTGCTCCATGTTTTGGCTGGTTTAGCGGGCTACTTCTTACAAATGAAATGATACTTTTCAGGTTTTGATACATCAATGGTAGTGCAAAGATCACATTTTCAAGAGTTTACGTCAAAGATTTTTATACCTAAACCAAAAATTATAATATACATATGCTGGTAGATTGACCATTGGATGGTCCTTGCATCTTTTAGCTTTATTTATTTACCGATTAAATTTGCCATGCCATTATAATACTATATTTTATTTTTTAGAACATGTGAAGAGAACAACTATATTTTATCTTTTAGAACTATTTTTTGTATATTAATTTTTATTTTATAAGTTATAACATAATAGATGACGTCTTGTTGTTGGCTCTCATACTTGACTTTTCTATTGACTGTGTACATAAATCAAAGATATTTATCTGACTGTCCGTAGTTAACTTAGAAAGGTTTTCTTTTTTTTTTTTAACCGGAAAAAACTAAAAATTACAATTAAAGAATATATTCTATGTGTGAAATCATAACCCAACAAAGATATAATTCATATACTTGTAAATTATTTTCAATTTATTCAACAAAGTATGATTCGTCAATAGAAAAATAACAACACCATGTTATCACATATACGAGGGCAATGTAATAATATGAAAAATTATTGGTCAAAAGTTAATATAAGGAAAGATGAAAGATAGAAATAATTAATGTAATAACTATGAAATTCATAATATTATACATAAGAATGCAAAAGAGTGTGAATAACGTTTGCAATAATTAGTAATAACTAAGAGAATTTATAATGTTATAACTAAAGAATTAATGTGCAATAGCTGAATTTCTAATAAATTTTATACGTACATAAATAAATAGGACTTTTAATTAATGTTACTTTTTTTAGTTATTAGATTTTAATTTAGTGTAGGGACAAGAAGTAAATGTTTATTCCATATTTGTTCTTTATCAAAAAAATAATAATTTTGTGAATGATAAATTTTTAAATGATTCATATATATTCACATATTTTCACATTTGTTGTGAGTGTTTTTTTTTTTTAAAAAAATAACTCGGAACATTTTAAAATAATATATTTGGAAGTTGGAAGATCTTGTTAACTTGATAATACATTTGTGACATATAATACTTTAATTTAAATACAAATACCTACCCAAATATAAATATATGTTTGCATTAATGCAAATATTTATCTCATAAAATTAGCTATTAAATAAATAGTAAAAATTAAACTAATACAAACTTCAACTTGCGTTATTACAAGTCATATGCACTTCTCTTTGTCTAAAATACTTAAATATCAAGAAATAGTAAATAAGTAAAACAAAAGTGCAATGTTTATATAGTAATAACTATTTTGAAACAAATTTCCTCACAATCTAAATCACATAAGTAACATTGATAAATAAATTCATTCTTTTGTCTTGAGCATTAAAACAACAAATCATGACAATTCTCTAAATTTTGGAAAAAGATATTTAGAAGCATATATCTACATCACAAGAGAAATTGTTGACAAAAATAAATGAAATTAGACTACATCATGTTAACGTCATATATTGAAACATTACATACTAATGTATATATTAAACAAAAAAATAATTATTTTATAATTAAAATTATTTTCCTCAAGTACTTGAAGTTATGGAATATAACCTCTTAGGATAGAACGATTTACTTCACCAGAATAGTGCCTCATATTCCGCTGAACTTCGAACTCACTCATCGACAATAAATCACAAAAAAATAATAATTTAAAATTCAAGAAGAAGAAGAGTAGAAGATTTAAAAAAAAATTGTGGTTAAAAATGAGAGGAAGCCCCTCTATTTATAATCAACAAAGGATCGTACGAACAAGTCTTTTTTTGTGTCTTATCTGAAAACTCATGACCTTTCCGAGAAGTCACAACCCTTTGGAAAAGTCACAACTTATTGGAAAAGTCACAACTCTTTGAAAAAATTTGAACTCATCAAAAAATCACAACCCTTTGGAAAAAGTCACAACATATTGAAAAAGTCACAACTCATCGAAAAAAGTCACAACCTAAGTTAGGGATACTATAATAATTTAACATTCAAGTTAGGGGTTCATGCTTTTAAGGTAATATAGAATATAATATATATATATATATGCTTTTAAGGTAATACAGAATAGAATATATATATATAGTTTCAGGATTAGTTGGAAGATTCTTATTTAGGATCACTGGTTTTCTTTGCATTTTTAATTCTTGGACTTGTAGATTTTCATTTGCCTCAATCATTTGGTAATTACCAATTTTAAAAAGTTAAAAACACACTTTACATTTGCCTGTTGAAGATAGCACAAATAACTTGTATTTAATTCTGTTTGATTATTTTTCTCAAAGAATTAAGAGGCCGTTTGGTAGCTAGTGGTTTTTATTGGTCATTTTGCGTTTTTCGAAAATAAATTTGACTAATTTTCAAAGTTAAATTAGATTACATTTATTCGATATTTTAAACAAAAAATTTAGATTTTCAAAGCGTAGCTATCAATTGCAATTTTTGCATATCAATATAATTAAAAAATAAAATGTAAAATATTATCAAAGTTCTTATAGTTTGACTCTAAAAAAAAAAGGAAACCAAGACAATTAAAAGTGGACGGATGAAGTAATATACATCGTAAAATATTATCAAGCTCCTCATGCAGGTTCTTTTTTGAAACCCCTTTATGTAATTGTACATTCGTTTCAATTTGTTTGTCTTGTTTTGACTTTACGGAGTTTAAGAAGTATCAAAATGCCCTTTTAATCTTGAATCTTGAATCTTGTGGTGTTAAAACATATTGGGTGTAAAATTGAAATTAAAGAGTTTGTCGAAATAAGAAAGAATTTCAGACAAATAAATTGAAATGGAGGGAGTAATTGTTTTGGGTTTTTTTATGTATCATATTGCTGCTGCTGTTTCTTTGGATGATTGAATTTGCTCAGTTGAGCTTTACGCTTAATTTGTTGATAAGGTTTGTTTACTTCAGGATTGGAATTTTAGGCTTTTGTTTGTTCAGCTGAAGAAAATATTTTCCATACACAATCATTTTATACACTTTTTAAAGTAAATAAATGGGTCTCAATAAAGTGGAGAGAATATCCCCGAGGGCTTCGATTCAAAAATAAAGAGAGTATAGCATGGGTTGTGTGGCAAGAACGATTTTGAATCTTGGCAAGTGAAGCAAGAAAAAATAGACTGGATGAAGTGACAATAGATATAGAGGATTCTTATGGATTTAATGATACTTTATAAGTAGTAGACTGTAACTAAATGTTCAAATTGAACTACAGTAACTAAGAGTGGAGTGCAAAATGACGCTAGTGGACTGGATGAAAGAATATGAGAAATGGCCAGATAAGTCATCTGCTGATAAGAAAAATGACTAAGTTGCGGCTTAGTGCGATGGTACATGAATTCTGTTTGGTATTACTGGCGTTTGCAAGTGTTTGCGTTATTTTTTCATAGTTTTGAAGGATGGCTAGTTTGCTAAATTACTCATTTCAAGGGTTTATAACCTTTAAACTTGTATGATTTCTGAAATGGTAGCCAAAAAGGCAACATCCTTAGTGGGAGTACTTTTAATCGACTTCTACTCTTGCCATCTTATGCTATATTCCTGAATGTGTAGCTTAAAATCCCAAAGTAGCTTGTTTGTCCAGTCTTTCATGTCTCTGGAAGAGGTAGAGAATGGGCTTACATTCAGCTACAATGTGGTTAACATGTTAAAAGGAACAATGTGCTTATTACTGCTGATTTTGCTCTACTATGAGGAGGAGAAAGAATGACTTGCCTGATAAATATCAGTGCAAGAATGATTTTTGGGGTTACTCCACTTTGTCTCACCACTCTTCTGTTTGAGAATAACAAAAGTTTCTGTGTTGGAACTTGACATATTGCAAGCATCCTTTCTCACTATGCAGTTGTGTAGCCGGTATGGAAATCTTAAGCTCATACTTATATTCATATACATTGCCTCAATTAAAACTTTGTACTTGCTATTATCTTCAGCTGATGACACATTTTCTTGTTAAAATCCTTCATACGCCCATTGATTCAGGTTACTCATATGGTGACTCTATGGCATTCTGAGTATGAAATGTGTTAAAGAATGACAAAAGTCCCACATCGGTGGTTAATGAGATGGGTGGACTTCTTATAAGGCTTGGGCAATCCTCCTCCCTTTGAGCTAGCTTTTGGGGTGTGAGTTAGGCCTAAGACCTAATTTAACATGGTATCAGAGCAGGGCCCGTCTCACCCGATGTTGGGATCCCCAAAATTCAAAAATTGCCCACGCACCAAATGCTAAGCACTGGGCGTGAGGTGGGGTGTTAAAGAATGACAAAAGTCCCACATCGGTGGTTAATGAGATAGGTAGACTCCTTATAAGGCTTGGGCAATCCTCTTCCCTTTGAGCTAGCTTTTGGGCTGTGAGTTAGGCCTAAGACCTAATTTAACATGGTATGAGTTAGGCCTAAGACCTAATTTAACATAGTATCAGAGCAGGACCCGTCTCACCCGATGTTGGGACCCCCAAAATCAAAATTGCCCACGCACCAGATGCTAAGCACTGGGCGTGAGGTGGGGTGTTAAAGAATGACAAAAGTCCCACATCGGTGGTTAATGAGATGGGTGGACTCCTTATAAGGCTTGGGCAATCCTCCTCCCTTTGAGCTAGCTTTTGGGGTGTGAGTTAAGCTTAAGACCTAATTTAACAAAATGCATTTTGTATTTAACCACAACCACTTTTATGTTTTCTATCTTGCACTTATTTCTTCCTTATTTTCGTGTTGGTTGCAAGACACATGGACTAAGAGTTGGGCAAGAAGCTGCAAAGAAAGGAATCGGATTCATTGAGGTATTGTATTGCTGTGTTGCTTTCTGAGATATACAACATAGACAAGTCTGGTGTTTCCTATACTCTGTTAGTTTATATTGTACAGAGTTTTAGTATTATGATGATTGATCCGAAAGAGTAAAGTAGTGATCTGCAGTATCATAGTTAGGAACTATTTTATTGGGAAAGACGAAGGCTCTCCCTTGCACTCTTCATTTGAGAGTAGAAATACAGTCAACTTGTCAACCAGCATTGATGACTGACTTCTACTGCCGACTAAAAAATGTAGAATTTGGCGAATGCCTCAGTTTTCCATTTTTAGGAAGTTTTTTATTTTGGATGATAGACAGTATGATGAATATATAAATCTAGTAGCATAAAACTTTCTGCCTATTTATTTTATTTTATTACTTCTTTACTTGGTTATAAACCTTTGAATCTCTCTGTAATGTTATATGTTGTGAAGCAATTGAGTCCCTCAGCGATTAAAAAGTTAAAAAAGACTACAAGTATTGGATCTATAATCTAAATGAGCTCTCCCATTTTATAGGCAAGTATTTGGGTCAGGCTCTACTGTTTACCCTTTAACAGTTGGTACTAGAGCAGGTTGATCAACTCTTGAGGCAGCAACTTGACTTTTGGCCCAATAGAGTGCCATGACTGGTGGCCTGGATTCGTGAGGGGTGCTAGACATGGCCAACTACTCAAGATAGCGATTGTTTTGAACCAATTGAGTTCCTAAGGGTCCTAGTAATGGGTTTATCAGCTAAATAGGCTCTCCTGTTGGCTTATCCTAGTTAGTATATAGCCATTATGGTATTTTTTTCTTCTATATGTCTTTTGTGCAAACCTCTCATAGGGTGATAATTCCCACTCATAGACACCATCATTGGGTCATATGATTCTCAAGTTTTTGATATATGCCTGAAATTGGATTGCAGGCATTTGCATTGATTGGGAAGGAGGAGGGTATCAAAGGATATTGGAAAGGAAACCTTCCATATGTATTTGCACCATTTTCCCAGAGTCACATTTCTAGTGGATTCTTGGTGATTGCTTTTTTTAGACATCAAGTTGATTATTTTCTTTTAATGGTTCAGGTGATACGGATCATACCTTATAGTGCGATGCAGTTATTTGCTTTGGAGAAAACTTTAACACTGGTTTGATTGTTTGGCTAGAATGAAGTTGATTTCTCACTTTCTATTTACAGAAACTTTTTCAAGGAAAGGATGGCGTGCTTTTTGTCATTGGAAGACTAGCAGCAGGTGCTTGTGCTGGCATGACTTGTACTTTTGTAAGCTTGCATTATGTGACCACCAAATAGTTTTTCTAAATTATCCATTTGGCATATAATTTTTGCAATTATGTTTGCACAAGTGAAATAGACCTGGTAGAAACTTAGTGCTTATTGTCATCTCATATTATCTTCTGAAGAACTTCATAGTGACCTTCAAGTTAAGATGTTTAAAATTACAGGAATTGCACTTTCTAAAGAAGAATCCAAAAAACTGAATGTAAATGTCATAAACAAATGCTAATATGTTACGTTCAGTAAACAGATTATCTAAAGGCAGGATTGTTTTTGCTCCATCTTTCTAGACTTAGTTCTTTTAACCTAAACCATATTTTTGTCTTGCTTGGTTGATTCACATGTCCAGTGATCAAAGTTTTGCATGATCCTGATTCACAAGTCCTGCTGTCCAAGTTTTCCCTAGTTTACTATAAGGGGGTCCTAGGCTTGCTGCCTAAAGTGTAGTGTCTACCTTTAGGTGCACCGTTGTAGCCATAGATACATTGTGGTACAAGCTTCACAATGCCCATACCCCAGCCTTGCTTTAAAGGGATGCATTAATATGCTCCTTAGCCCCTTATTTTTGTTTGGATTGCTTCCTCATAGTTCACCCCAAAATATGGTTCGTTCCTTAGACGGCAAGGTCCACCTATTTCAGAATCGAATTAATATAACTTCTGTTTTATATTATTTGGTTTGACTAACATCTTCCCACCTATCACATCATCCAGCAATGCTGACAAATATCTACCAAAGTTAGATATAACAGATCAGTTTTCTCTTAAACTCTACTCAACATATGTCATAATAAATGGGATGAGCGAGAAAAAGGAAATAGCTTTATGCATGAGCAGCTTTAACAAAACAGTTTTCCACTTTCTGAAGTATCTGTGCTTCAAATCCTTAAGGTTAAAGTATCCAGAAGCATAAATTGTCAAAAATTTGATCACATTTTGATTTCAAGATGTCAATTCTTCAAACTTGTTAACTTTAAACTTCACTTCTTTGGGGAAAAAACGAACATTTAAAATTCAGTGATAGATTGATTGTATTGTGGTTTTTGAAGTCCATGTTTAATAAGCTTGAGAGGGGATTGCTCCCAGGGTTTGGTATATTGGTAAGAGTGCAACATGTGATGATGTGTGAATAGGCAGCTCACAGGTCCGAACCCTGTGGCAAACAAAAACGTGGTATTTAAGTGGAGAATGGCGGACCCATTATCTATCATGTTGGAACCGTGTGCCACTGACCCTTAGGGATTAATTAGTTATCAAAATAGAAAAAATAACTTGAGAGGGGATATGAGTTATTCTGAACTAGGGCTGGCAGGGGACCGGGTCAGCCCGCCCCGACCCGCAACGGTTCGAGAACCGGCTCGCCGGACCCGGTCCCGTCACTTTTCGCGGGTTGGGAGGTATTCGGGATAGGGGACCGGTTCACCCTTTGGTCCCTGTCGACCCGGCCCGGCTGAACCGGCCGGTTTCGCGGGATCCCCTATTTTTATTTATTTTTTGAATTATATCCGCTGGGGACCGTTGGGGCAACGACTAGTGCCCCTCCCCCCCCCCCCCCCCCCCAATGGATTTATTCACCTTTTTCACTTTCCCAACACCCCCTACCACCCCCTACTTTTAATACTTTAATTTAAACCCTCAAGTTATCATAAATACACTTTAACCCATTTTTAATATTATAAATACCCCTCTATCCCTTATTATTTCTTACAAAATCATCTATTCTCTCATCTATTTTCTATATCCTCTCAATCTTAAGTCTCAATTTTTTTTATTCCATTTAAGTCTCATATTATATCATAATACATATATTTCAATTCTAAATTTTCATATTATAGCATAATATATATAATTCTCATATTTGCTGTCAAGTATTGGAGTTCCAAATTACAAGTTACAACAAACTACAAGCTTCAAGAATCGGTTATAACGTCTGCTATTAACGTAGACGTTTGGTACATTCGTTTCATAATATTTATATTTTATTTTTCGTCATTAATTTTTGTGTTATTATTATTTTTATATTACACTTTACATATAATTAAATATGAGTTTTAGCAAAAAAGATACTGGTAAAGGAAAAGAGAAAGAACCAAGTGGCATTAGTAAATTATTTAATTTTAATAAAAAAAGTAGTAAAGGAAAAAAATAAGAGTAAATGTGGTGGTACTTCTTCTAAATCAATGTCTAGAGTTAGATTTAATACAAATGATTCTACTTATGTTGATGATACTTCTTATGATATTGATTCAAATGTTCAACTCGATCATGAAATTTTACAACAAATTTATGGTGATATTAATCCTTATCTTGATGAAAATTCAAGTGAAGAAGTAGAAGTTGGTTCGGGAGAAGAGGAATTAGAAGATACACCTACTAGTCCTGTGACAGAAGTTTCAAATGAAACTACAAATTCAACAGAGTAAAATTGTGAACGCCCACCCCTTATACCTCCTACAAGGGAGAAGGTGAAGTATCAACGCCCTAAAACTTCTGTTGTGTGGCAATTTATGACTTTAGATAAGGAAAACTCTATTGCTATTTGTAATAAGTGTAAGCAACCTTTTAAACATAAACAAGGTGGAGGTCAAGGTGGGACGGGGGGCTTAAATAGACATTTATTATCTTGTGTGTCGATTCAATATAAAGAAGCTAAATCATTAGCCGATAGAAAAAAAGGAATTCCAGTTAATGATTTTTGATATTAATGTTAATGAATCGGTATGGGCTTCTAACATGGTTCAAGGAACATTAGATCCTTCTAACTCTGGTGGTCCACTAACACAACGTAAATATAATAAGGAAAGAGATCGCGAAAATTTAGCTAAAATGGTTTCTGTTTGTGGTTTGCCTTATAGTTTTCCTTTACATCCCGATTTTATTGAATATATTCAACAAACTTATAATCCTACTTATAGAGGTTTTTCAAGAAATACTGTTAAATCTGATGTTTTTGTATATCAAGGTAAACATTGTCAATATCTTTGTTGTATATTTAACATATTAGATTGTAGAGTGTCTATAACTTCGGATATGCCCCCGAATCCAGGCCAAGGCGTCCCCTGTCCCGTCCCGTCCCGTTCCTCAGTCCCCGTCCCCATCCCCTTGCCAGCCCTATTCTGAACTGAGAAAAATGTTCAACCTAATACACTTTCTAATTATTTTAGTCACCCTTATGTTTTGTAGGTATAGTGGCACGTGATGGTATAGTTGGGTTGTACAGGGGTTTTGTTCCCAATGCACTGAAAACTCTCCCTAATAGCAGGTGCAGTTTTCTCATTCCTATTGCCTTTTTAGGGTCTCTCTTTATGTTTTTTCTTCCTTTTTCTGTTCATTTTTAACTTAGTTTCTTTTGTGGATCTTGGCATAATAAATTGATTGATATAGTCAGGCTTGCACATTTTAATTTTCATGATTGGCCAAGTCTTATGCTATGTTTGCTTAAGAAACTGCTTGAAGAAATACTCATTGCCATCTGCAACATATTAATATTGTTGATTCATCGTCTAAGAGCATCATTTTTTTCTCCATGAGATGCCAACCAATCTGTCTCGAGCTAGGTTCACCTATATATTTTTAGACCAATTATAAATCCAGAGACTTCACTTGGACTATCATATTTGTGTTGCAAAATAAAAAAGTACTATATATGCCCTGATGACTTTCTTTCTTCTCATCGGGATTACTATTGTTACCATGTACAGTTAGCATCCTAAACTAACATATGATTCTTTGTTTGTCTTCATTTTCTGGTACAGACAGCATTAGGCTTACTACTTTTGACACTGTGAAGCGTTTGCTCGCAACAAGTGATCAGGAAGAGTTCCAGAAAATTATGGTTGTGGCAATATCCCTGTTATGTTTTGCTCATTTGAATGTATAATTACTTCATTCATTTCTGTATTCTCATGTATGTACTACTATAGTTGAAGCAACTTGTAGTCTCCTTTATCCTTCTTTTATTTCCACATTGTAATGGCAAAACACAATTAGTCAAAGTTCAAACATAAGAAAATGCTACTTTGCTCAATTATTAATTAAAAAAGGGTAAATGGTCAAATATGCCTCTAAACTATTCGAAAAGGTCTAAATATACCCTCCGTTTAAAATTTGGCTCACTCCTGCCCTCGCCGTTCAACTTTTCGTCTAGATATGCCTTTATGGGCGTTAGTTGGTCTGCTGAATATATCCAGCTTATTTTCCATTTCTTTAAATGCCACATGGAATTGCCATGTCATTTTAACTTTACCACATGACATTTATATGAAAATGGAAAGAGATTAATTATGCCCCTAAAAAATTCGAACCCATAATCACCTAATCCGACCCATAAATCAACCCCCTTTTTAAAGAAACTACCCGACCCGTTTTCAACAATTTTCTTTAATTTTTTTTCAGTAAATCTCGAAAATGAGTAATTGATTAATAAAAAATAGGAAAAATGAAAAAAATATAAAACTAACGCCAAATATTCACAAATAAATATTGTAACCTTAAATTCAACAATTTCAACAATTTTTAAAAAAAAATATTTCCAGTAAATCCCGAAAATGAGTAATTGATTAATACAAAATATGAAAAATATATAAAATTAACGCCAAAAAATCACAAATAAATATAGTAACCTTAAATTCAAAAATTTCAACAATTTTTATTAATTTGAGAATTCTTAGTTAAGTAGAATTGTTGGTTCTTCTTAGTTTTAGCTTTACTAATCTAAATTGTAGTTTTGTTTTTCTAGTTTGAATATCACAGCAGGGAAAATAAGAATGGACGATTATTATGGATACCACACAGACCATCCCCTCTTGAAATTGTTAAATCTAAGGGACAACCTCCTGACGTTCAAACAAGTGGGGGATGAAACAATTCAGGAAATATGGTTGAAGTTTCAAGTTGTGCTGCAACTATGCCCATCTCATGGGATGACAGACAAAGCACTACTGGAATGCTTCTATAGGGGCCTTGGACCCGAGAATAGAAGTGTAGCCGATCAACTTTGCGAGGGAGGCATGCTATACCAGCCTTATGAAGTTGTAGCAAAACTCCTTGATGGCATGGTAGAAGCCAGCAAAGAAGCCGAAAAGAAGCAAGAGTGGGACACACTAGTTACCCAGTTAGATGCTCTATCCAATCGAGTCACGGAATTGGAAGTACAAGCCATGGGAAAAGAAAATCACTTCTCTCTCCGAGAGTATAGTCATGGGAGGTAGCAAAGAGGTGTTCAAGGTAACGAAGTTCTCTCACTCATTCAGAAAAAAATTGAGGCACAGGAGGAGATGTTGAATGAGATGAAGGAAAACATCGAAATGTTAAATGAAGCATCGACCTCTCACTCCATGACTATTCAGCTGCAGAATCCTCAAATTGGCCATTTGATATCAGGTCATTACCCACCATTCACCGAGGATTCGCCTAACTACAACATGGGCAACTCCGAGGATGAAGAATAGTTGTTGACTTGGGTCATGCCGTGACGTTAACTAAAGTGTTGTTTGAGAGGCAACCTAAAACCCCTTAATATTTTATATTTGCATATTGGTAAAATAATAGTGTGTTGTTTTTACAAGTTGAAGTGTGAGAAGGTGTTAGAAAAAGTGTTGGGTGGCGAGCAACAGATCCAGTCGGCGAGTCGCCAAAGAGGTCAGCGCACCAAATCAATTCCGCCGTTCAACCCAAGATAGCTTTAAATTGGAGTCTGTAAAACTCGGTGTGCCCAGAAAAGTATTAGCGAATCGCCAACAATATCGGCGACTCCGATGTTTACCGTTGTTTGAACATTCAAATTTGCTTGTGAAGTTCTGTAAAACTCGGCGAAGTAAACAGTTGTTCGGTGAAACGCCGACTGAATCAACAATCAAAACTACTACCGTCAAATGAACATGAACTGGACAGTTTGCAAACAAGAAGGGTGCTTCAGTTATAAATTTGTGCTCGAAACATGGATTGCACTTTAAATTGGTCAGTGCAAAAGGCTGGCTGTGAAGTAATCGAGAACGTGGGTTGCAACTAGACGCATTGGGCTACCGAGAAAAGCTGTGGAGAGTTTGGGGAACCACTTAACGGTCCGCTTAACATCCCCACCTTAAACATGCCGGCCTGACAGATGAGGCAACTGCTTAACCAAGGTTATCCTTTTCCTTCCTCTCTACTTTTCTCTATTGTACTTTCGGATGCTTGTTATTTACATTTGAGGACAAATTTATTTTATTTGTGGTGGGGTGAGGCCCACACCTTTTGTGCTGATAGTGTGTTTTGTGTATATATTCAGGTTGTTCTGTTTTTAAATGCTGTCAACACTGCTTTTTTTTGTGGATGTTTGAGCTCATGGCTCTCTTTTGTTTTTAATTGCAAATGATATTTGACCCTTCTGAATTTTTTTGAATTTTTCGCACATTCGTACCACCCCTCGTGAGTTAAATGTGGCTGTTCTTTTACAAAAAATTGAGTCTCGGTTTCGATCAATACCGATGACTTAAAAAGTGCTCTCAATTGAAAGTACATGAATGTACGGCTACGATGAGGCCAGATGAAGTTGCATAGACAATATGTGAACTCTTTGCATCTCGTTGTGATTAGCCATTTATCAAATTGATTCTCTTGTTATGACCGTTGCACACTAGCGAAAGTGTGTAGTCTTGCTTGACTTAAGTGTCGATGCCTTGTGTGATTAGCTTGCTTTGAAACTTGCATGAATAAACCTAGAATTTGCCCTGTTAGTCTGATTGATTTAGAAAGGTGTCCTCTTGAGATGATCTTAGGCAATTTAAAGAGTGTGAGCCAAAATTTGACAAATACTTCTTTTGTGGCCTACCCGTGAGCGTGTGAAACTCTTTTGAACACCCTTTGAACCTTACCTTTATTTGGAAGAACCTTGATGAAACCTAGACCTTACATGACCCACTACCTATAATCCTCTTGATTTGTGGATTAGCGAATAGCCAACTGAGGCCAAAAGCCTAAGTTGGGAGTGTGGTGAAAAGTTAAAGAAGAAGTCAAAAAGTGCAAGAGAAGTCCCCCTTAGCCCATGGTATTGCATAAAAATGGAAACCCCTTCGATTCAAAATTCAAAAAAAAGGGAATAAATTACGAAGGAGATCGGGTCCCAAGCAATCCATTGAGGTGAATAAAAAGGTGACTTAGAAGCACTAGAAAAAGAATTGATAAAGGAAAAGAAGGGAATGCCTTGAGAATACCACATCTCATGAGGAAAAAGTCACTGAGCCTAAATGATCATACCTTTGCACTCAGCCCCATTACAAGCCTTATAAAGACCTTTTTGATCTTGAGTAAGCTGAATCGAAAGTCGATTGGAAAATAAGGGCAAACCTATGGGTGAAAACATGCATTGTGTTCCTCCTTTTGAGTGTGAGAGTTGCATCTGATTCCTGATCTTGAATTGATTAACCTATGTGTGTGAATATGGAATCATTCTTCATGTGAGGGTATTTAGATAGTTTTTGTTGAGCTTGAACTTGCACAAGTAGCAAGTATTGCGAGCATGAGAATCTTTGGTAATGGTGTGTCACAACTTGAATCTTTGAGTACACAGTTGATCTTTGCATAAGTAATTTGAATCTTGTTGTGTATGTTCATGATTGAGTCTTGTGTAGCACTGTTTGAGACACCCTTTTTGAACGGCTGAACTTGAGTTTGCTTGAGGACAAGCAAAAGTTTAAGTTGGGGGTGTTTATGAGTCCACAAATTGGACTCATCAAGGGCTTTATTTTGATAGAAATAGTGTCCTCGAATGCTTATTTTGTAGCAATATCTGATCAAAACTCTTAAGTTTCAGGTATTTGAAGTTTTAGGGGAATCATGGGCACTTAGGCGCAAAAAGGAACAAAAAGGCTGGAAAGAACGAAGAAGCTGAAGCCTAAGCATCGCCAAGCATCTTTGGCGATTCGCCGAAAGGATAGACTCCGCCCTTTGTTCCAGTACCCAAAGCCCTAAAGGAAAAGGATAAAAAAGGTGATGAAAGGAGCAGTCGACGCTTTGCCAAATAGTTCCACGAAGCAGTACTATACCGCCCAATGGTCCAGAACGTAAAGACGCTGAAGGCAAGCACTAAACGGCGATAAGGTAGATAATGGGCGAGTCGCCGAGTCACTCGGCATACTAGACTAACTTCGTCGAGTTATCCGCCAACACTAAATACTAAACTTGTTATTAATTTTATATATTCTGAACCATTATTATAATTTTCAGAATACAATAGTACTTTTTAGATATTTTTTCTCTCAAGTGTGGATAGTGTTTTGTGGGGGACTTGAAGAGAAAAGGATTTCATCTTCCCCAAGTTGAAAGTGGGTCTTCTCCATTCTTCTTCCTTTTCTTAAATCAAGGTCTAATTTCTTATACCCATTTGATTTTAATATCATTTTAGGTGTATTTTGTTATTTCTTGGTGTGTGGCTAAAAACCCCATTCCTGGGGTGTGATTTAGAAAATATGTGTTGATATTATTACTGGGTCTTGCTTGCTGATATGTTAGATGTATTTTAATGGTGATTTCACCTAGTGGTTGTGGTTTAATCTAAAGGGTTTGTAGTTGCAAATACAAAGCCACCCACGTGTTTTCGGCTTGCCCTAGAGGGAGGTCGCGAAACTAAGACCACTAGACTGATGGCCTAAGGAGTGGGTCGACATGAGGTTCAGCCCAAGAGGGTGAGCCCTAGTCCCATATCCTAACTCTCAACTCGAGAGAGTGAGTAGGGTAAGGCGTAGGCTGGTCTTCATGCGGCAAATGGGTGTCCGAGAGGAACACATTTGAAACAGGGTAAGTTCCCCGAGAGGCAACTTATTTCCATTTAAAACTTAGCCTAGTCACTATTATCTTACATATTTCCTTTCAAAAGCATGTACCCAACTACTTATCTCAACTTGTATTGCAGTCACACCCCAAGAACATTTCTCCATACTTGATTTTCTTGTTAATTTTTGTTGTTTTTACTACTTGTGACAAAACCTCCAAATTGATATTTGACACTTTCGTGTCACCCCCTTTAATTTACTATGTTTTTACTCGTTAATATCTTTAGCTACGACTAGTTAGAGCTAAATTTTATTTTTCTATCAATTCTCAAAACCACTCCCTTGGGATACGACCCCAACCTTTAGTAGGGTTACTATACTATCGACGATTGTAGACACTAATACTGTAGGTTAGTGTCGTTGGTCACGATAAGAATCAGTAGGCTAGACTATTGATGCAATAGCTTTATCTCAAACAACTACTACAATTCAAGTGAGTTCTCGCGAACCTCGACAAGCATGACAATATAAGCAGCCCAATACCTCAATTTATCCACTCTCTCGAGCTAGATAGATAGGATCGAATTAAGATTCACTGTCTCGAGCCAAACCCACAACAACCTAGTCACTACAATCATTAATAGATAACCTTGGTTCTAAAATCTCTCTCGAGCAAGCCTAGAACACTAAGCTAGAATTGCATATACAACTACAATTCACGATTTAATACACAGCTATCAATCAAACCCATTTTAAAACAACATTTGAATTAGTAAAAAACAATACCCACAAGCTAATTAGAACAAATAATCACATGATCACACCCCAAGAATTGGGTTTTTAGCCACACATCATAAAAAGGAAGAAATCAATACCAATTAGATTCTCTATAATCTGGTATTGCAATCCAAGTCTTTACAATGATCCAAAATGCTTAATATCGAAAACCAATTGAAAATCTACTAGAAATACTCCTAAACTAAGTAAAACCATGTCTCAAGAAAAAGCTCTAAGTTCTACAATGGAAAAATTACTCAAGAAATGACTGGACTCAAGATTGGACCCTTTTTCTACTTTTTGAAATTCAATTTATACTTTCTCAAATTGTGGCCTTCAAGATCACTAGGCGAGGTTAGTCGGGCATCACCAACCAAGTCAGCGATGCACCAATGGTTCCACTCCATCGCTGATTTTCATTGGCTCTTTAACCCCATGGTTCTGTGACTTTAGGCAATCCAAGTATGTGTCGCCGATTCATTCGGCGGTTCGTCGAGTGTACGAGTCCATCTGCAATTTGGCTTCTCCCCAGGGCTGGCAGTTTCAAACTTTAGGCGAGCTGAAGTACCACTCGACGAGTCGCTGAGTGGCTTTGGCAATTCTCAGCTTTTGCTATCTTCAACCTTTTTCATCTTTTTCGCTCATTTTTTCCCGGTAATTTCCTTGCCTTGCATTTTTGACTTTATTGCTACAAATAAACACTTTAACTTCAGTTTAAATCATAAATTAGGTATTGAAGACAATAAAACTATGAAAACCATACCCTAAATGAATCGAAATCTCAGACTCATTAGCTTTGAGGTATGATAGTTTTCATCCATGGATTCCTTACATTCATGGAGTTCTCAATTTCTCCTATTTTCAAAGTTAAAAGTCCCCAATTGAGTTAGGGTTTTCTTTAATTTCATCATTATTGATTTAAATAATTGAATTATGATCTCTTATGCATGAATTGATGAAATACAATGATTTTATGACGATTCCCCTATGAACCCATGTAATCCCCATGTTTTTCTAGTTATGAGCATATAATGTGGGTCTTGAATTGTGAAAGAAGAGTTTTAAGAAATCAAGATGAATTGATAGAATTACATGAAATTATGATGAATTCCCATGCACCCATATCTAGCCCATGTTTTCTAGATGATGTTGATTGAAAGGGGGTTTTGAACCTTGGAAGGTGAATTATGGAACTATGCACGTTCTTATGAAATCTATGAAAATCTTTTAAGGATTCTTTGAGAGTGAAGTATCAATGATAATGTTGTTGTGTTGTTGAAATTATTTCTCATATACACATAAAGTATGATTGTGAAAGGTTTTCTCACATAGTAATGATTCTAAGGTTGAAAGGTTTTTCTCACCTAATTGAATCAAAGATAAAGAGTTATCCTAATGAAACCTAGCTTGGATTGGTTATTGAATAATACCTTTCCATGGATGACTTATGACTTATCTTGGATTGTCAAGATGATGTGCCCTTTCATGGATAATAAGAACAAATAAGAGATGACTATTCTGTGGGATTTATGTTTAGCACCGAGACGATATTGAGATGGAAGCTCTCTCATTAGTAGAGGTCGGGTTTCTAGCAGCAATCTCCTTATTCCTTACCTATGTGCCCCCATAGGATGATTGTCTAGATATTAATGGATCCACTTAAGCTAGAAGTTCATGGTCCTTACCTTGGCAAGTTAGACAACCCTTTTTAGTGTGGGAGACACCGGGGTATCATGTTATAGCTCACATGGTCTCTATGTCGGTTAAGGCTACTTTCCACAATAATAACAAACTAAGGTTACTTCAAGAAGTATCTCAAATGTGTTCAAATGTTTTAAAGATGTTAGCTTGCATTGCCATGTTTTATGACTTATGCTTTCTAACCCTTCTAATATCATCTTTTAGTTTGGTCAATTGCATGTCATGAAATGTCCTATTTTAGCATGATTTAAATGTTTTATGCATGACTATCATACTTGGTACATATTTTATACTAATGCATACTCTTGCCTACATTTCCCTAAATGTAGGGTATGACACTCAGGGTTCTCAGTTTTGTGGCTAGAGGTTGATTTGAGAGATTTCGAGCTTTGGTGAGTTCTCATCCTTCGAGGACAATTTTTATTGTTTTCCAGTTTTCTTTCTTACTATCAATTTTTGACATGATGTATGGGCTAGGCCCAATTTCATTCTATTGTATTAGATGGCTATTCAGACAAATGTTTAATCTTCCGCTTTGTTTTTTAAAAAAATTGGAATTTGAAATGTTTTTTCTTATCTCCTTTATTCTAATTATTATGTTATGAATTCTAAGTGGCTTGTATGGGGCCTCTCAGGGTTCTATACGCCATGTTACATCTAGGGTGTACCCCTGGGTCGTGACAATTTACTTCGGGGAACACAAAAGATTAAGTTGGGGGTGTTGATGAGTGGTAGAATTGCACTCATTTAGGGTCTATTTAGCTCAATGATTGGTTTTCTCAATGCCTAACTTTGTCCTTTTCTAATCAAATGTTGATAATTTGGAGCTATGAAGGTAATCTGACAAGGCATGGACTAAAGCTGGAAATAGTAGCTAAAACTACGAAAGAAGTGGAAAACTAACATTGTTGACCGCCTAGCATGAATGGTGGATCACTGACTAAGCAAGACCTCGCCTAATCTTATAGTGTGAAAGGCAAATATTTAATACTCGAATAGCAAACTAAGGTGGTTTTTGGTGATGTATCGAACGTGGAAGGCTGACTCAATCGAGTTCCCAACCAAGCTTCAAACACCTGAATCCTAGAGCATTACAAAGGTGAGTTGGGGAACGGATGGTAATTCACAGAGTGAATTAGGCGAGCATGACTAATGTCGCCTATTTCGGTGCGAAGTGGATTTTTGGGTCAAATTTTGGGAAAATATAAATAGCCTGAATGATAGAGTTTTAAGGGAGTTCGATTAAAGTGTTGAAAAACTTAGTTTAGAAAAACGTTTTGAGAGAGAACATATTTTTAGAACACTTTTTCTTGTCTTCTTGGAGTTTACAATTTGAATCTTGAATTTTATAATTTGAAGTAAAATCCAAAGTGGGTTTACTCTTATTTGCTTTAATTCATGTTTCCTATGGATGCTTTCATGGAAGTTATACTTTATTTACTTTTTGATATGGATGGCTATAAACCCAAGATCTAAGGGTGCTCTAATAGGGTTGGGTGTTAATTTAATATAGTGGGTATTGTGCTATGCTTTGTGATGTTTCTGTTCATGCATGAATTTGATCTAATTATCATAGGGTTAACTTAATGGTTAAGGCTGCACACTTAATTCCTACTTCCGATCTCCGATTGATGCTTGCAGAGATTAATGTGAGTGGGTAATTAGTTCAATACTAGCAATTTAGGTTTGATATCATTGACTTGCTTGAAGGAGAGGTTATGGGTCGGATCTATATGCCCTATTCTTGAAAGAGGGGATAGAGTAAGGTATTGGGCTGTAAGGAATTGACATTAGATAAGATTGAAAGGAGATTCTAGGCTTAGATGCTTTGAGATCGAAAGATGATTAGTGTCATCGAATATGAATTAGTATATTCATGTATGCACATAACTATAGGGAAACATATTTTCTCCTACATGACATTGCTTTCCAATCCCTGCACCCCTAGATTACTTGCTAATTCTTGATTTCTTCTAAATCTTAGTTTAGGTGCAATACTTGATAAACAAAACTTATGTGAAGTTGGTGGTATCATCAACCCAATTGTTCTAACCATTCCAAATGAGCTAATTTAAAATTCAAATATCTTAGTAAAAATTTCTCCACGATATATCCTCGACACTTTTTGTTTGATTTTTACTAACTACGATCGCTCACCTTTTTAATTAGTTTCGAAGGGTGATTTGAGCATTTTCAAGACCTCACCACACATGGTAATTTGAAATACACTCATTTAGCTCATCTCGAAAATATCAAAAGTGTTGTATGATGTTCATTGTAAGGCTTACATAAAAATGCATCAAGTCAACAAAAGACTCATAGAGATCACTAAAAAGGGAAACAACATGGATTTGCAACACCAACACTCTACATCATGCTCATCATTAGTACAATTCAGGACATCGTTATTGTACACAATCAATCACTGAATCATTATTAATGAAAACTTCAAGCATTTAATGATTTTTAAACTCATAGGTGTTGCAACATCACGAGAGAACAAAATATATAAAAGAGATGCATTTATCTAAAACTTAAAGTACCAAAAGTTAAAGCAAAATAGGAAAAGATGGCTTAAATGCCCCTCACTCCACCAAAAGAAAATTATAGTGTCCTCAATACGAAGCGATAACATGAGCAAGTGAAAATGGAAGTACTCCATGAGCAATTTTTCTAGATCATTCAGTGGATTGCCAAGTAAGATCAGTTGGCCGATGGGGTCTATAGCTTAGGATGATTTGTCCTACACTTCGGAGAACTACACTACGGTTGCCCAACACAAATGGGTAAAATGCCATATTTCCAAGAGTATCGCAAAAATTACCAGTCTGCTCCCCATTTCGAACGCTAGATTAGCTGAACTGTAGAGGGTTCTCCCAATTGCATCGGAACATCGCCAAGTTGGTGATGCTCTTCCCCAAAATAGACACTAATCACCTAAAGTTGAGCGCGATATTTGGCAAACTAGTTGGAGATTTAATTATTGTACTTGGCGTATCGCTAAATTTCCTTTTCCATCACCCATTTTCACATGATAGTTGTGTATTTTGACACACCCACATTATTGAAAATAATTAACAATTGGGTTCCCTCCAAAGAAGTGTCTAATTTAATGTCGCGATACAATGTTGATATGTCTTCAAACAACATCCAAATATACCACTTCTACAACCCACACATCATGATCTTACCCAAAGTGTGCCTTCGACAGTTGGGCATTGAATTTCAATATCACCCCTTTGCTTCTTTGATTTCAATCGCTCCATTTCCATACACTTGTGTGATTGTGTATGTACCGGCCCACTTGATCTTAAGCTTTTAGGAAAAGAGTTTCAATCTTGAGTTGAAAAGCAAAACTAGCTCTCCTACGCGAAACTCACGAGGTAAGATATTATCATCATAACACCGTTTAACCTTTTCCTTATATAGGACATAAATTTCATATGCTTGCAAATTAAATTCATCCAACACTAGGATTGGACGAACAGGATCCTTGGAAGCTACTTCCTAAATCAAATTTATCTTTTTCAATGCCCATAAGGCTTTGTGCTCTAATTCAACCGATAGATGACAAGTCTTCCCAAGAAGTAGCTTGTAAGGAGACATACCAATAAGGGACCTGAATGACGTGTGATACGCCCAAAGAGCATCATAAATCTTGCTAGACCAATTGGTATGGTAAATATTCACCATTTGGGTGAAATTTCCTTTATCTCTCGGTTTGACATTTCAACTTGCCCACTAGATTGCGGATGGTATGGGGGTGTCTACTTTGTGCTTTATCCCCATACTTTGATAGAAGGGATGTAAATTGATGATTGCAAAAATGTGACCCTTCATCACTTATACTAGCCCTTAGGGTTCCAAATCTTGTGAAAATATTCTTCTTCAGAAACTTTGTGGCACTTCTTGCTTCATTGTTTGGTAATATCATAGCCTCAACCCACTTGGAGACATAATCAACTTCTAGAAGAATGTACTTGTTCCAAAATGAGCCACGAAAAGGTCCCATAAAATCAATCCACCAAACATCAAATAATTGAATTTCAAGAATTTGCGATAATGACAATTTATGGATCTTACATATTCTCCCTTGCAATTGACATTGAAATTTTTTTTTGCACAATGCATGAGCATCTCTGAACGAAGTAGGCTAATAATAGCCACATTGAAAAACCATAGAGGTTGTACAGATTCCTCTATGATGACCACCTGCTTGTGAAGTATGGAATGCTTCAAGTATCTCATTAACCTCCACTCCAGGTAGAGAACGCCCAATGATGTTATTAGCACTCTCCCTGAAAAGGAAAGGTTCATCTCATATATACTTCTTCATATCAAATAAGACTTTCCTCTTTTGAAGGCTACTCAGATCATCAAGTAAGAGCCTACACATCATAAAGTTTGCATAATCAACATACCATTGAACAAAACTAAAAACTATCATTACCAATTTTTCAGGGAAGGAATCAATAATATCTCTCTCCTTAATCAATTGAGTACCTACCTCTAGACGTGATTGGTGGTCATCCACTTGATTCTTACAATCTTTTTGTCACACCCTGGGCGGAACCGGCACTCGGAGACCATTGTTGGCCCCAAGCGAACCCTTGGCCTGGCTTTCTTAACTCAGCGGAACTTAACTCAACATCATAACTCAATGTAAAGAAAGGTTATAACCAACCAACTGATATAAAAGCTAGCCAAAAAGGCAACTCGAGTCTCAAAATAGAATATTTACACATATATGCACAAAAGAGAGACTTAACTAACTGACTGACTGTCTATGAAACCTCTAAATACTGAGATGGATGTTGGGACAGACCCTGCAACACCCTAATAAAACAAAACTAAGAACACAAAATAATTGAGTCCTCCGGAATGTAAGGAGGCTCACCACTGACTCTGGAGTGCTCAGCTGGATCAACGGCGTGCAAGATGCTGATCTGGGGTACCTGTATCTGTATCGTCATAAGATGCAGGCCAACTGGCATCAGTACATGGAATGTACGAGTATGCGAGCTGGAAACTAAGCAACAAAGGCTAGAAGGAAATCTGGAAGAAATTAAAATAGCTAACCTGGCTCAACTCAACTCAACCTGACTGACTTCTTTCAATATAAGGCAAATTTTAAAACAAGTGCGATATAAAGAAAGACTGCTTTAAACATACTATAAACTCTGTGTGTATACAAAGATACAATAATCCTGAGATGTATATAGAAATACAAATGAACTGATGTATATAAAATACAATACTTTCTGTGTATGAAAAATACAATAACTGATGTGGGAGTTTCTCTAACCGACAACCATCACATGAGAGCTATAGTGATGATACAGCGATCGACCTCACGCTGCCAGAGCATCTTATACCCGGCCAAAGGTATAAGACCTGAACTGCCTAATGGATCCACTAGTCTATCTGGAAAAGGATTCATCTAAAAAGTATGATCCTTTTCTACCCATGGTGGCTAACATGGTTCTATGGGGGATGTGGGTTCTTTGAACGCTCCCCCAATTCGGTGCTCGATACTACTCCCAAAAATGTACTGGCTCTTATGTTTTTAAAACATATGTCTTCCTGCTGATATGAGATAATTACTCAAAAACTAGCTCGAAGGCTCTTTTGGAAATCTCAGTTTCCAACCTTGTTTAAATGTAAAAAAAAAACATTCCTTTAAAACTTCTTTGGCAATACATAGTTCCCTAATAACTTTGAGAAATGAACTCAACTTGGAACTCTTGATTCTTTACTCTTTACTTGACTTGCAACTTGAGCCTTAGAATGAAGTGAAAACGTTCAATAAAGACTCTTGGACAACTTTGAAAACTTACTTGAACTAACTTCTTAACATTGCTTGACTTGACTCTAACTTCTCTTTAACTTGATACTAACTTGCCTTGAATTGAACTATGGATTCAAGGTGTATGATCACACGTATTTAGATGAGTTCGGGATGTTTAGAAACACTTTGGGGTGTTGGAAACAAATAGGGAACATAGGTATAACACCTAGGAACATGCATGAGAAAGCATGGAAAGAATAGGAAAACTTGGCGCTCTGAGAGGCGCGGAGCGCCAGACCAAAAACTTCAGAGAGGACATGCTAGCGTACTGAGAGGCACGCCGCCCCAAGGGGAAAACTTCAGAGCCCCTTTTGGGGCGCGCTGGCAGGCGCGACGTGCCGACCCTTTGCCCAGAAAACTCGACTTTTCTCCCTCTTTTCTTCAACTCTAAACCACCCTAACTTCAAGGGTTCCAATCCCAACCACTAAGGATCATAAATTCCCTCAACATACAAGAGATTCAACTCAAACACACAACCACAACATATCCCACAACCAACAATAACTTCAACAACATATCCAATCTTTTATCAATAAAAATTAGTTGGGTGTGTGGGGGAAAGGATCAACCCACACTAAGAGCTCACATACCTTGAAATGGATCACCCCCGACGATTTCCACGACGATCTTTGACGGAAACTTGTTGATCTCCTCTTTCTTCTCTTCTTCTTCTTCTCCTTCTCCTCTTTTTCACTCTCAAGAACCCTAACTCTTTCTCTTTTAAAATGGGAAAAAAATGATCCAAAATCAGCCTAACACACAATATAATCCCAAAAGAAATGGCTAGGGAAAAGACCAAAATGCCCTCAAAATTTCCGGACGGATTCCTAGCCAACTGCCCAACTTCCAAAGGGCATAACTCGCTCATACAAACTCGGAATCGAGCAAACTCGGCGGCGTTGGAAAGATCATTCCAAGGGATTTCCAAACATAACTGGAACTACTCCTAACTCATCCTGAGCTAGGATTTATGACTGCTCAAATTTGGCCAAAACTCACTGATTTCCCACACTTAACCAAATTTCAAGATTTTCAATTTTTCCAAAAATGACTATTTTCGAATTTCAAAGCTTTTTCATAGTTATTTCAAATTGCCAGATGTTACAATATCTCCCCCTTGGGAACATTCGTCCTCGAATAAGGTTACTCTTACAAACCTAAGGGTGTAACATCAACTCAACACCCAACAAGCAACTATGCAAACACAACAACAACCACAACATGCTCATTATAATTAAAAGAGCACTAAGAAGGGAATTAATACCTTAATCTGCGTTTCCTCTGGATTCAAAGAGATGTCGATATCTCTTCTTCATGTCCTCTTCGGCTTCCCAAGTGGTTTCCTCAACAAATTGGTTCCTCCATAGGACCTTGACTGAGGCTACATCTTTCGTTCTCAACCTACGGACTTGACGATCTAGAATCTGAACAGGAACCTCCTCATTAGATAAGTTATCCTTGATCTTAATACTTCCAGTCGGTAGGATCAATGAAGGATCGCCTATGCACTTCTTCAACATGGAGATATGAAATACCGAATGAACCGCTTCTAGTTCCTGTGGTAACTCCAACTCATAAGCAACATTGCCAATCCTTTTGGCTATGCGGTAAGGTCCAATATACCGAGGACTAAGTTTCCCCTTCTTACCAAACCTCATAACCCCTTTCATGGGTGAAACTTTCAAGTATACCCAATCATCTACTTCAAACTCTAACGCCCTTCTCCTAACATCAGTGTAGGATTTCTAGCGACTCTGTGCTGTTTTCAACCTCTCTTGAATCACTTTCACCTTCTCCATAGCTTGGTGAACTAAATCTGGTCCTATCAACTGTGCTTCACCAACTTCAAACCATCCAATAGGAGATCTACATCTCCTTCCATAAAGAGCTTCATATGGAGCCATCTGGTTGCTAGAGTGATAACTGTTATTGTAGGCAAACTCAATGAGAGGTAGGTGATCATCCCAATTACCTTTGAAATCGATCACACAAGCTCTCAACATATCTTCTAAAGTCTGAATAGTGCGCTCTGCTTGCCTATCAGTCTGAGGATGAAAGGCAGTACTTAAGTTCACCTTCGAACCCAAGCCTTTCTGAAAAGATTTCCAGAACTGTGCATTGAACTGTGCACCTCTATCTGAAATAATGGAGATTGGACCTCCATGAAGTCTCACTATCTCTTGAACATACAACTTGGCATAATCTTTGCTTTATTGGTAGTCTTTACCGGTAGAAAATGGGCTGACTTTGTCATTCTGTCCACAATCACCCAAATAGAATCATGCTGTCTGCGAGACCTTGGCAACCCTGTGATGAAATCCATATTGATCATCTCCCACTTCCATTCCGAAAGTTCTATCCTCTGAGCTAAACCACCGGGCCTTTGGTGTTTAACTTTCACTTGTTGGCAATTTGGACACTTAGCAACAAACTCTGCAATGCCCTTCTTCATACCATTCCACCAATAAACTTCTCTCAAGTCACGATACATCTTGGTGGAACTCGGATGAATGGAGTATCTGGAGCTATGAGCTTTCTCCATAATCTTTTCTTAGAGTCCATCTACCATAGGTACACACAATCTACCTTGATATATCAATGCACCATCTCCCCCTTGTTCAAAAGCTAACACTCTTTGATTTTGAACATTTGCCTTCAACTCAAGCAAAATGGGATCTTGATCTTGTTTCTCTTTCACTTCTGACACTAGTGATGACTCGGCCTTGCTCGTCACCGCTATTCCTCCTTCTGCAGAATCTGTAAGTCTGACTCCCAGGCATGCCAGTCTGTTCACATCTTTTGCCAACTCTCTCTTCTTTTCTCTAATATGGGCGGTGCTACCCATAGACAACCTACTCAAAGAAGGGTGGTAAAGAATACTAAGGTCATAGTCCTTGAGTAATTCTAACCACCTCCTCTGTCTGAGATTAAGCTCTTTCTGAGTAAGCACATATTGAAGGCTCTTGTGATCAGTGAATATATCAACATGCACACCATACAAGTAATGACGCCATATCTTCAAAGTGAACACTATAGCCGCTAACTCTAAGTCATGGGTTGGGTAGTTCTTCTCATGAACTTTCAACTGTCTGGAGGCATAAGCTATAACCTTGCCATTCTGCATTAGGACACAACCCAAACCAATTCTAGATGCATCACAATACACCACAAGACCTTGAGTACCTTCTGGTAGCGTCAAAACTTGAGTTGTAATCAATCTCTTTTTCAATTCCTGAAAGCTTTTCTCACAAACTTCAGACCATTGAAATTTCATCGCTTTCTGAGTTAACTTTGTCAAAGGAGATGCAATAGACGAGAACCCCTCAACAAACCTTCTATAGTAGCCAGCTAAACCCAAGAAACTCCTAATTTCAGTTGGAGATGTGGGTCTAGGCCAATTCTGCACTGCCTTAATCTTTCGAGTATCTATTTTGATTCCGTCACCGGACACAATGTGGCCTAGGAATGCCATAGACTTAAGCCAAAACTCACACTTAGAAAACTTGGCATACAACTCATTGTCTTTCAAAGTCTGAAGGACTGTTTTGAGATGACTAGCATGATCTTCTTCATTCCTTGAATAGACTAGTATGTCATCAATGAAGACGATAACAAACGTATCTAAATAAGGTTTGAAGACTCGATTTATCAAGTCCATGAAGGCTGCCGGTGCATTGGTCAAACCAAAAGACATGACTAAAAACTCAAAATGACCATATCTAGTTCTGAATGTTGTCTTCGGAATATCACATTCCCTTACTCTTAACTGATGATAGCCTGATCTGAGGTCAATCTTTGAAAAGCAGGTGGCACCCTGAAGCTGATCGAAAAGATCATCAATCCTCAGAAGAGGGTACTTGTTCTTGATGGTAACCTTATTCAACTGGCGGTAATCTATACACATCCTAAGGGAACCATTTTTCTTTCTCACAAACAAGACCGGAGCACCCTAAGGTGAGACACTCGATCGAATGAAACCCTTTTCTAGGAGATCATTCAACTTCTCTTTCAACTCTTTCAACTCTACTGGTGCCATTCTATATGGTGGAATAGAGATAGGACGAGTATCTGGAAGGAGATCTATGCCAAAATCTATTTCTCTCTCAGGAGGAATTCTGGGTAGATCATCAGGAAACACTTCTGAAAACTCTCTTACTACAGGAACTGACTGAAAATGAGGTATCTCAACACTAGAGTCATGAACTCGGACTAAGTGATAGACACAACCCTTCCAAACTAACTTTCTTGCCTTAAGGTATGAAATGAAACGACCCTTAGGCACTGCTGAACTACTACTCCACTCTAAGACTGGCTCATTCAAAAACTGAAACTTGACCACTCGAGTTCTACAATCTATCGATGCATAACTAGCATGAAGCCATTCCATACCTAGAATGACATCGAAATCTACTATGTCTAACTCAACCAAATCAGCCATGGTGCTCTTGTGATTGATAGAAACACAGGACAATCACGATAAACTCTTTTCGCTAGAATAGACTCCCCAACAGGTGTAGAAACACAAAAGGGGTCACAAAGTCTTTCAGGAAGAACCTCAAAATTATTTGCAACATAAGGAGTTACGAAAGATAAACTTGCTCCTAGGTCTAGCAAAGCATACGCATCAAAAGCAAAGACTTTGATCATACCAGTGACAACATTAGGAGAGTTCTCTTGCCCATGACGACTGGCGATGGCATAGAGGTGGTTTGATCCTCCGCCGGTACTAGAAGTAACTTCTCTAGGTGCTGTCCTGTCTGGTGGAACAACTGAAGAAGACTGTGCTTTATTGCCCCCATTATCCTGCCTATTCTTTGGACACTCTCGCATGAAATGTCCATTCTGACCACACCTGAAACAACCAATGGAGCCCTCTCGACAAATACCTGAGTGGTTCCTACCACATTTGGCGCAGACAGGAGGCTTACTACTCCGTTGCTCCACACTACCCGAAGATTGGGTTGGTCTAGCCCTGTAGTCCTTCGAATTCTGGCCATAAAATTCACTTTTGTATCTGGGTGCAGGTGCTCTAGCAGATGATGGAGTAGGTCCCTTTTGCCTTTATTGAAAGGAGGAATGGTTTGAATTACCTTTCTGCTGCCCGGACTTATTACCGAACTTCACTCTCTTATTTTTGAACTCTTCTCTGTCCCTCAGCTTCTCTTCCTCAACCTGTTGCACATAGACCATCAACCTAGATATGTCCATGTCCCCAATAAACATTGCAGCCCTACCTTCCTTACTTGACAACCGAGACAACCCAACAACAAACAAACTCATTATATTCCTCATGTCCGCAACCATCTCCGGAGCATAGCGGGATAGTTGGGTGAACTTCAGACTGTACTCATGAACATTCAAAGACTCCTGCTTAAGTGTGAGGAACTCACGTACCTTGGCCTCTCTCAATTCTCGAGGAAAGAAATGCCCCAAGAAAGCTTCCTCAAAAGAGGCCTAAATTGTAGGTGGTGCATTCTCGGCTCTGCCCTCTTTCCACTGGTCGAACAAAGTTTTAGCAACATCATTCAATTGATACGCAGCTAGTTCAACCCGCTCAGTATCTGCCACATGCATCACATCAAAAATCTTCAACTCCTCAATGAAGTCCTCTGGATCCTCAGTAGTGCTCGAACCCATGAAACTCGGAGAACTCATCCCCAAGAACTCGTGGATCCTAGAAGTATCAGCTCCTTCCTGTCAAGCTCCCCTTTGCTGACCAATCTGATTAGCTACAGCTTGACTCAACATTCTAATTGCCTCTCTGAACTCGGCATTAGAAACTTCCCCTTGATCTTGCACTCCCGGTGCATAGGGTAACTCCTGCTCATCAGTATAACGTCTAGGACGACGCCCTCTACCAACTATTCGTGGAGGCATGATTATCTGAAAACACGCGCAAGCACGGAATTAGAAAGAAACTCTTTAGAGATCAACTCTAACGCACGAGATGAGTGTGAAAGAAATGAGAGATCTTCCTATATGTTGCAGCCTCCCAATTATAGATGTGGCGCGCTTCACACCGATAACTAGGATTGTACAGACACGGCTTCATAGACTTCCTAGGACTCTTGAACTCTGGGCTCTGATACCAAGTTTGTCACTTCCCGAGCCTACACCCTGGGAGGAACCAGCACTCGGAGACCATTGTTGGCCCTAAGCGAACCCTTGGCCTGGCTTTCTTAACTCAGCGGAACTTAACTCAACATCATAACTCAATGTAAAGAAAGGTTATAACCAACCAACTGATATAAAAGCTAGCCAAAAAGGCAACTCGAGTCTCGAAATAGAATATTTACATATATATGCACAAAAGAGAGACTCAACTAACTGACTGTCTATGAAGCCTCTAAATACTGAGATGGATGTTGGGACAGACCCTGCAACACCCTAATAAAACAAAACTAAGAACACAAAATAATTGAGTCATCCGGAATGTAAGGAGGCTCACCACTGACTCTGGAGTGCTCAGCTGGATCAACGGCATGCAAGATGCTGATCTGGGGTACCTGTATCTGTATCGTCATAAGATGCAGGCCAACTGGCATCAGTACATGAAATGTACGAGTATGCGAGCTGGAAACTAAGCAACAAAGGCTAGAAGGAAATCTGGAAGAAACTGAAATAGCTTACCTGGCTCAACTCAACTCAACCTGACTGACTTCTTTCAATATAAGGCAAATTTTAAAACAAGTGCGATATAAAGAAAGACTGCTTTAAACATACTATAAACTCTGTGTGTATACAAAGATACAATAATCCTGAGATGTATATAGAAATACAAATGAACTGATGTATATAAAATACAATACTTTCTGTGTATGAAAAATACAATAACTGATGTGGGAGTTTCTCTAACCGACAACCATCACATGAGAGCTATAATGATGATACAGCGATCGACCTCACGCTGCCAGAGCATCTTATACCCGGCCAAAGGTATAAGACCTGAACTGCCTAATGGATCCACTAGTCTATCTGGAAAAGGATTCATATAAAAAGTATGATCCTTTTCTACCCATGGTGGCTAACATGGTTCTATGGGGGATGTGGGTTCTTTGAATGCTCCCCCAATTCGGTGCTCGATACTACTCCCAAAAATGTACTGGCTCTTATGTTTTTAAAACATATGTCTTCCTGCTGATATGAGATAATTACTCAAAAACTAGCTCGAAGGCTCTTTTGGAAATCTCAGTTTCCAACCTTGTTTAAATGTAAAAAAAAAACATTCCTTTAAAACTTCTTTGGCAATACATAGTTCCCTAATAACTTTGAGAAATGAACTCAACTTGGAACTCTTGATTCTTTACTCTTTACTTGACTTGCAACTTGAGCCTTAGAATGAAGTGAAAACGTTCAATAAAGACTCTTGGACAACTTTGAAAACTTACTTGAACTAACTTCTTAACATTGCTTGACTTGACTCTAACTTCTCTTTAACTTGATACTAACTTGCCTTGAATTGAACTATGGATTCAAGGTGTATGATCACACGTATTTAGATGAGTTCGGGATGTTTAGAAACACTTTGGGGTGTTGGAAACAACTAGGGAACATAGGTATAACACCTAGGAACATGCATGAGAAAGCATGGAAAGAATAGGAAAACTTGGCGCTCTGAGAGGCGCGGAGCGCCAGACCAAAAACTTCAGAGAGGGCCTGCTGGCGTACTGAGAGGCGCGCCGCCCCAAGGGGAAAACTTCAGAGCCCCTTTTGGGGTGCGCTGGCAGGCGCGACGCGCCGACCCCTTGCCCAGAAAACTCGACTTTTCTCCCTCTTTTCTTCAACTCTAAACCACCCTAACTTCAAGGGTTCCAATCCCAACCACTAAGGATCATAAATTCCCTCAACATACAAGAGATTCAACTCAAACACACAACCACAACATATCCCACAACCAACAATAACTTCAACAACATACCAAATCTTTTCTCAATAACAGTGAGTTGGGTGTGTGGGGGAAAGGATCAACCTACACTAAGAGCTCACATACCTTGAAAGGGATCACCCCCGATGATTTCCACGATGATCTTTGACGGAAACTTGTTGATCTCCTCTTTCTTCTCTTCTTCTTCTCCTTCTTCTCTTCTTCACTATCAAGAACCCTAAATCTTTCTCTTTTAAAATGGGACAAAAATGATCCAAAATCAGCCTAACACACAATATAATCCCAAAAGAAATGGCTAGGGAAAAGATCAAAATGCATGCACAATCACTTGAATACCTTATAAATAGGCTCTGAACATTTACAACCCATATACAACATCTAGCAACTCTTTCTCTGTCACAGTGTCATTCTTTTGAGGAAAATTTAAAGTCTTACTATTATAATAAATGAGATGAAAAACTTGTTTTACGTTGCGCAAGAACTTCTCCTAGTGCCAAACCACTAGCGTCACACATTTCAAAAGGAGGTCCCAATCAGGTGCTATGATGATAGGAGCCGAGATAGGTTTCTCCTTCAACACTTTGAAAGAATTCAAACAATCATTATCAAAGACAAATGTGGTTTCTTTCTCAAAGAGCTTGCACAAAAGGATTGCAATTTTTGAAATTTTTTTGATGAACCGCTTATAGAATCCGGCATTACCAAAAAAACTTCTCACTCTTTTGACTGAAATTGGCGGACATGAGTTTTTGATTATTTTGATTTTGGCTTGATAAACTTCGATACCATCCCCAAAAAATTTGTGCCCAAGCACAATTCCTTCTTTTACCATAAACTGCCCCTTCTCTCTGTTCAACACCAAATTTTGATCTGCACACCTTTTGAGCACCATCTCCATGTGCCTTAAACATTCCTTTAAAGAATCTCCGACGCCAGAAAAATCATCCATGAACACTTCCATGGAGTCCTCAATCATGTTTGCGAAGATTGATAGAATACATCGTTGAAAGGTAGTTGGAGCATTACATAATCTAAAGGGCATTTGTTTGAAGGTGAAGGTACCATAAGGACATGTAAGAGTTGTCTTCTCTTTATCCTCCAGTGCAATGGAGATTTGGTTCTACCTAGAACATCCATCAGGAAAGCAGACCTCCCATTTCTGGCAAGCCTATCGAGCATTTGATCAATAAAGGGCATGGGGAAATGATCTCTTTCGGTCCATGAATTAAGCTTCTGATATTCCATGCACACACATCACCCAGTAATAAGTCTAGTAGCAACAAACTCAACTTTTTTATTTGGAAAATCGTGATACCACCCCTCTTCGGAAAAAATTACAACGGTCTTACCCATTGGATGTCCAGAAATTGAAAAATGACTCCCACATCTAACCATTTTATAGTCTCCTTTTTCACAACTTCATTCATTAGAGGATTTAGATGCCTTTGGAGCTCAATGCTTAGCTTAAAATCGTCAGTCAAATTAATTTGTAAGTGCATAAGCCTGGTGAAATTCCCATAATATGGGCAAAAAAACCACCCTAAGGCTCTAATGTGCCTTTACAACACGACAATTAATAACTCTACTTGCCACTGTGTATGTTTGTTTGAAATAACTATTGGACTTGTGTTGTTGTCTCCAAAAAATGCATATTTGAGATGTGGCGGGAGCTCTTTCAACTTTTATTTTTGGGCTCGATAACAGATTGCTTGGCTGGAGGCGCTTCTCGACTAGAAAGATCAAGATCAAGCTTTATTGGGAATGAAGTATGTGAACCTACATCCACAAGTGCAGCCACAACTTCATCATAGTCATTAATTTCAGCTTGATCAAAATTTCTTAACACTTAAGCCAAAGAATCCCCAATACTGGCCACAACTTCATCAATTTGATCCAAATGAGAGACAACATACATATCACTAGGATACTTCGAGGATTTATGAATATTGAAGTTAACCACCTCATCATTATCTCGGAACTTCAACTCTCAACCTTCCACATAAATCAAAACTTACCCCATATCTAGGAGTGGTCTACAAAGGATAACTGGCATATCAATATCAATTTCACAATCAAGCACTATAAAATCAACAGGGAACACAAATTGTCAACCTTCACTAGCACATCATAGACCACACCAACTGGTCTTTTTGTGGAACGATCAGCTATTAAGAGCCTCATGTTTGTTGGTTTTTCTTCTCAAGACTAAGCTTAGTAAATATCATTAGTGGGATCAACTTCATACTTGCTCTAAGATCACACAAAGCTTTTGCAAATTTGCACGCACCAAAGGTGCATGTCATAGTGAAAGCTCCCAGATCATTTTTCATGAGGAGTAATGTAACACCCCGACTTTTCGAAACGACTAAATTAACTCGTATCTTTGTGGAAAGACAAGGAGGGTGAGTAATAAATTAAGAATGATGTGGTATGTCCTATTTTAAGTGTTCAAGTGTTGCATCTCAAGTTTTGAAGTTAGGTAAGTGGCAAAATAAAAGTTGTCGGAAGTTATCGTAAGTTCCTTCTTAAAGATTTCTCTGAAATTTGGGCCAAATGTCTTGGAGGTTTTCTCCTAATCTATAAAGAGCTATGGGGCCCACAAACTATCGAATCGAAGGTCTACGAGTCTAGTTTACAACGCATCAAACCGTTCATTCATATGACTTCAGAATAGAGAGATATTCGCATTTTCGTGGGAGTGCGCAAGCAGGCACGTGAGGTGGGGCCCTAGGTCGGTGGAAAGTTGTATATATCTTCTTCTTCGAGTTTTATCTTCATTTTAAGCTAAATATACAGAGAATACATAGAAACCCATTTTTAGGATCAAGTGAAATATAGATTTTCTCGACGTAAGTCCTTGACGAAAGTTTTTCTACGCGTTGGGCTCAACATCGTGGTATAATTTGTTTTATTGATTGCGTAGAATATCACATTTTAGTATTGGGACATCAGGGGTTTGAATATATTTGAAGGTTTTGAGGTGAATTACGAACCTAAGATCGAGGTAAGACCCTTCTTTCATCGACTCTAGCTTTTATAAGCAGCAATTAGCAATTTGCGACGGAAATACATATATTTTATTGTGTTGTCATGGTATCTTTTATTTTGTGTGTTGATTATGGTCCTACCTTGTTGTAGTATCGAGGGAGTTATGAGTTAAAGTCTTTAGGCCACGTGAATTTAGCGAAAAAGGTATATTAAGGCTATTCTCTTCCTATGGCATGTTTCCTTAAAGCTTAGGAGCAATGTAATTGAGTTGTTATCATTGTTATACTTATAGCTATTATTGTTGATTGTTGGCTGCTCGAGTGCGTATAATCCTCTCTTATCGAGATTCTTATTCAGTAGTAACATTCGTATGTTGGACACGACTTACAGGCTATTTGTATAGGTTGCCTATAACTAAATTGCTCACTTTTAGCTGTTGGATTGTTATTGTTGCCTTTGGGCTATTGTTGTTAACTACATGAATGTGATCTATGCCTAGCAGGGTTATGTTCTGCCTACAGGGCTATATGGATGCCTAAAAGGGCTATGAGTTGCCTACGGGGCTATATTGATGCCTAGAAGGGCTATGAGTTGCCTACATGGATATATATTGACGCCTAAGAAGGTTATGTGCTTCCTATAGGGCCATGTTGTTGCCTAAGAGGGCTATGAGTTGTCTATAAGATATGTTGATGCCTAAGAGGGCTATGTGACTGCCTGTGGGGCTAGGGGACTACTGATAGGTGTATACAGACTGATTGGCACCTTCCGGGCTTATGGGGGCCTGAGTAGGTGGTCTTGTGTGCTCTTTGTACCTACCGAGCTTATGGGGGCTTGGTTAGGTTGTTGTTTTATTATTTTTGATAAATTTAAATTTAGAAGCAGGTCAGTACAATTATCTTATCCTTAATTTATTTATCAGATTATTCCAGTATATCAGGATACCTCATCATAGTCTATTGCCTTTCATACTCTGTACATTATTTTGTACTGACGCCCCATTGCCTTGGGGGCGCTGCATTCATGCATGCAGGTCCTGACAGATGACCGAGTAGACTTCCATATCAGCAGGATTGACTTTTATCCGATTGGTCAGCCTCTTTCCTCCGTAGCTGCCAAAGTTGGGAGGCTTGTTACCTTTTGTTGTATATATTCTCATGGGTAGGCTGGGGGCCTGTCCCACCAATCTTTACTACTCTTAGAGGCTTGCAGACTAGTGTGTGGGTTTATAGCTACGTTATGGCCATGCTGGCCTATGTTGTTGGTTTGCTGAAGCTTGTGAGCTGTTTGATGTATTGTACTGATATTTACCTGTTTTTAGTTTTGGTATAGATATCATGGTGGCCTCGACGGCCCAATCAGGACTTCTGTGCTAGTTGGATATTTATTTATATGAACTCTTGGGAGTAGCTGGTTCTTTTGTAGATCTGTTGACAGGGGCCTTGCCGGCCGAGGGCTTAGTTTTAAGCCAAGATATACTTGTTTGTTTTCTTAATTGCATGTGACTGCCATGCGCTAGTAGCAAATGGTTCAACAGGGTCGGCTCGGGCCTGAGTTTTGGCTTTAGGAGTCAGTTGCGCCCCTTGAGTTTGGGGCGTGACAAACTTGGTATCAGAGCAACGTCGTATCCTAGGGAGTCTGCAATCCATGTCTAGTAGAGTCTTGTTTATAAATGTGTTGTGCACCACATTCGATAAGCAAGAAGCTGCCGTGCATGTTAGAATGACTATCCTTCTTTTGCTCACCTCATGCTATAGAGCGGTGTCTTAAAGGTTGAGGTTTCTGGCTTATAATTGATACTTGTATGCAGATAGAGATGACTGACACTAAACAGACCACAACTAGCCAGGGGCTAGATACAATTGCAAATGAGGGCACCGACAGAGTACCACAAGTGGAGGTGGCCCATTGTGAGACCTGGGGGGAGACATCTTCTCAGCCCCCTATAGCTTCTCCACAGCTTCAGGAGCCTCCGAGCGCTACAGGACTTCCGGCTCCACCAGCAGTACCACCTTTAGTTCCTCATATTCCATCTGATCAGGATTTTAAGAGTGCAGTATATATGTTAGCACAGTTAGTAGCTGCACAGTGCCAACCAGTTGCGCCAGATATTGCCGGACCTTCTGAAGGGCCCGGAAGTTCGAGAGTTCGTGAATTTCTTGCCTTGAATCCTCCACAGTTTACAGGAACAGATCGCAGAGAAGACCCTCAACACTTTGTTGATCAACTTCATAGGATCTTCAGAGTCATGCATGCCTCAGCGACTGAGTCAGTTGAGTTAACAGCATTTCGATTGCGTGATGTTGCAGTATTGTGGTATGAAAGTTGAGAGAGATCTAGGGAAAAAGATACATCTCTACCCACTTGGGATAGCTTTACAGAAGCTTTCATAGATCACTATTTACCTCGAGAGATTAGGGATAGCCGGGTGGACCAGTTTCTGAACCTCCGACAGGGTGGCATGAGTGTCCGAGAGTACGGGCTGAGATTTGATTTATTGGCTAGATATGCACCAGCATTTGTTGATACGATGCATGACAGGGTGCGTAGATTTGTGGGAGGGCTTGACTCAGACTATATCGAGGCTTGTTCTACCGCTGCGCTAAATGATAATATGGATATCTCACGGATTCAGGCCTTCGCACAGGGCATAGAGGATCGCCGACATCGACAGTATACGAGTGAGAGGGTCGAGAGAGAGACAGAAGAGGGCTAGGCCCACAGTTCGCAGGGAGATTTTCAGGGTAGTCCCAGACCCCGATATTTTATTAGGCCACCTAGACCTCCACCACAGCAGTTCCAGGGTAGTAGATTTTATAGTCAGGGACAGTCAGGCCTAGGTAAGGGCTCACGAGCATCAGACTCTCATCAGCAGAGAGGTTCAGGCCAGGCTAGGACTGCACCGCCGCGTTGCGCAACTTGTGGTAGGCTGCATTTTGGAAGGTGTAAACAGGGTTCCACAGGTTGTTATTCTTGTGGACAGGAGGGGCATGTGTGGAGAAACTGCCCGACCATAGGTCCGGGTGGTATAGGTCAGTCGACCAGGTCAATAGTAGGTTCCTCTTCATCAGCACAGTCTACAGAGCGTGGACCCCAGACTTCAGCAGGTAGAGGTAGAGGCAGAGGCAGAGATGGAGCATCTAGTTCTAGTAGTGGCCAAAATCGTACATATTCACTAGCCGGCCGACAGGACTCAGAGTCATCACCAGATGTTATGACAGGTACATTGATTGTTTGCTCCCATTGTGTTTATGCTTTGATAGATCCTGGATCTACTCTGTCTTATGTGACTCCATTTATTGCGGGGAAGTTATGTATAGTAGCAGAGTCATTAGATCGACCCTTAATTGTATCTACCCCAGTTGGTGAGTCTATTGTTGCCAAGAGAGTCTATCGAGGTTGCACGGTAGAAATTATAGACCGTCAGACCTCTGTAGATCTCGTAGAGTTAGAGATGGTCGATTTCGACGTCATTATGGGTATGGACTGGTTAGCGTCTTGTTATGCTAATGTTGAGTGTCGAACAAAGATTGTTAGATTCCACTTTCCAGGAGATATAGTTCGGGAATGGAAAGGCGTTACAGCAACGCCAAAAGGTAGGTTTATTTCCTATCTTAAGGCGAGGAGGATGATTACTAAGGGTTGCATTTATCATCTTGTTCGTGTTCATAATATAGATACAGAACCACCAACGCTTTCATCTATTCCGGTAGTTAATGAGTTTCTAAATGTATTTCCAGAAGAACTTCCTGGTATCCCTCCAGAACGAGAAATTGATTTTGCTATCGATATGCTACCAGGTACACAACCCATATCTATCCCTCCTTATAGAATGGCTCCTGTTGAACTAAAAGAGTTGAAGGGTCAGCTGAAAGACTTGCTGGATAAAGGCTTTATCAAACCTAGTGCTTCACCATAGGGTGCACCAGTGTTATTCGTGAGGAAGAAAGATGGCTCACTAAAAATGTGTATCGATTATCGACAGCTGAATAAGGCGACTATAAAGAATAAGTATCCCCTTCCAAGGATCGATGACTTGTTTGATCAGTTACAAGGTGCTGAGTGCTTCTCGAAGATTGATTTAAGATCAGGTTACCACCAGATACGAGTTCGGGAGAAAGACATTCCAAAGACAGCTTTTAGAACTAGATATGGACACTTTCAGTTCTTGGTGATGTCTTTTGGATTAACTAATGCCCCAGCAGTGTTCATGGACCTGATGAATAGTATATTCAGGTCGTATTTAGACTTGTTTGTGATTGTATTTATTGATGATAGTTTGGTGTATTCACGTTCAAAAGCTGAGTATGCAAATCATCTGCGAGCAGTCCTTCAGGTTCTTCGAGATCAAGAACTTTATGCAAAGTTTTCTAAGTGTGAGTTCTGGTTGAACTCTGTCGCTTTCTTAGGCCATATTGTATCAGATGCAGGTATTGCGGTTGATACACAAAAGATTGAGGCCGTAAAAATTTGGCCCAGACCTATGACTCCAACTGAGGTTCGTAGTTTCTTGGGGTTAGCTGGGTACTACAGAAGGTTTGTAGAGGGGTTTTCTTCACTTTCAGCACCATTAACGAAGCTGACTCAAAAAGCAGCTAAGTTCCAGTGGACTGAGGCTTGCGAGCATAGTTTCCAGGAGCTAAAGGACAGGTTGACATCAACACCAGTTCTAGCATTGCCAGAGGGTTCAGAAGGCTATGCGGTGTACTGTGATGCTTCTGGGGTTGGGTTGGGATGTGTTCTAATGCAACATGGTAAGGTTATCGCATATGCTTCAAGACAGTTAAGGAAACATGAGAAGAACTATCCGACCCATGATTTAGAGTTAGCTGCAGTTGTGCATGCATTAAAAATCTGGAGACACTATTTGTATGGTGTTCATGTTGACATCTTCACAGATCATAAAAGCCTTCAATATATATTTAGACAGAAGGAGTTAAATCTGCGACAACGTCGATGGCTTGAGTTACTAAAAGACTACGACGTGGATATTTTATATCATCCAGGAAAGGCAAATGTAGTAGCCGATGCCCTCAGTCGAAGATCTATGGGTAGTTTATCCCATTTAGGTGTTGAGAAGCGGGAGCTAGTGCGAGAGCTTCATCAGTTGGCTAGTTTGGGAGTCAGATTATTAGAGGCAGATGATAGTGAGGTCACAATTCAGGATACAGTCGTATCATCTCTAGTTGTAGAAGTAAAATCACGACAACAAGAGGATCCTAGCTTAGAGTAGCTTAGAGCTAAGGCTCAGGATCAACAGTCTTTAGCATTTGATATAGCAGAAGATGGAGTCCTCAGATATAGAGGTCGATTGTGTGTTCCGAATGTTGCAGGGCTTCGACATCGAATTATGGAAGAGGCACATCATTCCCGTTATTCTATTCACCCTGGTTCGACGAAGATGTACCATGATATTAAGGAGATCTATTGGTGGCAGGGGATGAAGAAGGACGTTGCTGAGTTTGTGGCGCAGTGTCCTAACTGCCAACAGGTGAAAGTTGAGCACCAAAAGCCCGCTGGGCTAGTTCAGGAGATAGCCATTCCTTTGTGGAAGTGGGAAGCAATTAATATGGATTTTATTACAGGATTACCTCGATCTCATCGCAAGTTTGACTTTATTTGGGTAATTGTTGATAGACTAACAAAATCAGCCCATTTCTTACCAGTCAAGGCTACTTTTTCGGCCGAAAACTATGCAGGGCTCTATATTAGAGAGATTGTTAGGCTACACGGTGTCCCAGTATCTATTATCTCTGATAGAAGAGCACAATTTACCGCCAATTTCTGGAAGTCCTTCCAGAAAGGATTAGGGACACAAGTTAATATTAGTACCGCCTTTCACCCTCAGACAGATGGCCAGGCTGAGCGAACAATTTTGACACTCGAAGATATGTTACGGGCGTGAGCGCTAGACTTCAAGGGAAGTTGGGATGACCATTTGCCTCTTATTGAGTTTGCATACAATAATAGTTATCATTCTAGCATCGGGATGGCACCTTATGAGGCTTTGTATGGGAGAAAATGTAGATCCCCCATTGGATGGTTTGAGGTAGGTGAGTCAGGGTTGATTAGACCCGATTTAGTCCAGCAGACAGTGGAGAAAGTTAAGCTCATTCGGGAGAGGTTGCTAACAGCTCAAAGCCGACAAAAGTCATACTCAAATGTACGACGAAGGGACTTAGAGTTTTGTGTCGATGATTGGGTATTCTTAAAAGTCTTGCCTACGAAGGGTGTTATGCGATTTGGCAAAAAGGGAAAGCTTAGTCCAAGATTCATTGGGCCATACCAGATCCTTCGGAGGTAGGACGTGTGGCTTATGAGTTAGAATTGCCTTCAGGGCTAAAATCTGTTCATCCAGTTTTCCATGTATCAATGTTACGGAAGTGTGTAGGAGACCCTTCTCGGGTTGTCCCAATTAAGGATGTTCAGATCACAGAGGAGTTGTCCTACGAGGAGACTCCAGTTGCTATATTAGATCGGCAGGTCCGTAAATTGAGGACCAAAGAGGTGGCTTCGGTTAAAGTATTGTGGAGGAATAAAAATAAAGAAGAGGTGACCTGGGAGACTAAGGATGGCATGAGGTCCAAATATCCTCACTTGTTTCATACCCTAGGGTGATGTCATATCAGTTTATATTAGGGCAGTAAGGTAAGATACCTATATATATATATATATATATATACTATTACTTATTATTATTGTGGTTGTCGTTGTATGTCTGCTCGCTCTGTTGTGGTGGAGCTATAATGCTTAGCTATTTATGTTGTCATGTAAGACACCTAGGTTAGAAATTTTGCATTCAGGTTCCTGGATAGTGACATTTACAAAGGATAAACTGCCTAAATTCTGGCAAGTCCTAAGGACTGAACAGTGTGCCTCAGATTTTTCATTCGAGGACGAATGTTTCTAAGGGGGGAGGAATGTAACACCCCGACTTTTCGAAACGACTAAATTAACTCGTATCTTCGTGGAAAGACAAGGAGGGTGAGTAATAAATTAAGAATGATGTGGTATGTCCTATTTTAAGTGTTCAAGTGTTGCATCTCAAGTTTTGAAGTTAGGTAAGTGGCAAAATAAAAGTTGGCGGAAGTTATCGTAAGTTCCTTCTTAAAGATTTCTCTGAAATTTGGGCCAAATGTCTTAGAGGTTTTCTCCCAATCTATAAAGATTTATGGGGGCCCACAAACTATCGAATCGAAGGTCTACGAGTCTAGTTTCCAACGCATCAAACCGTTCATTCATACGACTTCAGAATAGAGAGATATTCGCATTTTCGTGGGACTGCGCAAGCAGGCACGTGAGGTGGAAAGTTGTATATATCTTCTTGTTCAAGTTTTTTCTTCATTTTAAGCTAAATATACAGAGAAAACATAGAAACCCATTTTTAGGATCAAGTGAAATATAGATTTTCTCGACGTAAGTCCTTGACGAAAGTTGTTCTATGCGTTGGGCTCAACATCGTGGTATAATTTGTTTTATTGATTGCGTAGCATATCACATTTTAGTGTTGGGACATCAGGGGTTTGAATATATTTGAAGGTTTTGAGGTGAATTACGAACCTAAGATCGAGGTAAGACCCTTCTTTCATCGACTCTAGCTTTTATAAGCAGCAAATAGCAATTTGCGACGGAAATACATATCTTTTATTGTGTTGTCATGGTATCTTTTATTTTGTGTGTTGATTATGGTCCTACCTTGTTGTAGTATCGAGGGAGTTATGAGTTAAAGTCTTTAGGCCACGTGAATTTAGCGAAAAAGGTATGTTAAGGCTATTCTCTTCCTATGGCATGTTTCCTTAAAGCTTAGGAGCAATGTAATTGAGTTGTTATCGTTGTTATACTTATAGCTATTATTGTTGATTGTTGGCTGCTGGAGTGCGTATAATTCTCTCTTATCGAGATTCTTATTCAGTAGTAACATTCGTATGTTGGACACGACTTAGAGGCTATTTGTATAGGTTGCCTATAACTAAATTGCTCACTTTTAGCTGTTGGATTGTTATTATTGCCTTTGGGCTATTGTTGTTAGCTGCAGGAATTTGATCTATGCCTAGCAGGGTTATGTTCTGCCTACAGGGCTAAACGGATGCCTAAAAGGGCTATGAGTTGCCTACGGGGCTATATTGATGCCTAGAAGGGCTATGAGTTGCCTACAGGGATATATATTGATGCCTAAGAAGGTTATGTGCTTCCTACAGGGCCATGTTGTTGACTAAGAGGGCTATGAGTTGTCTATAAGATATGTTGATGCCTAAGAGGGCTATGTGACTGCCTGCGGGGCTAGGGGACTACTGATAGGGGTATACAGGCTGATTGGCACCTTCCGGGCTTATGGGGGCCTGAGTAGGTGGTCTTGTGTGCTGTTTGTACCTACCGAGCTTATGGGGGCTTGGTTAGGTTGTTGTTTTATTATTTTTGATAAATTTAGATTTAGAAGCAGGTCAGTACAATTATCTTATCCTTAATTTATTTATTAGATTATTCAAGTATATCAGGATACCTCATCATAGTCTATTGTCTTTCATACTCTATACATTATTTTGTACTGACACCCCATTGCCTTGGGGGCGCTGCATTCATGCATGCAGGTCCTGACAGATGACCGAGTAGACCTCCATATCAGCAGGATTGACTTTTATCCGATTGGTCAGCCCCTTTCCTCCGGAGCTGCCAGAGTTGGGAGGTTTGTTACCTTTTGTTGTATATATTCTCATGGGTAGGCTGGGGGCCTGTCCCACCAATCTTTACTACTCTTAGAGGCTTGCAGACTAGTGTGTGGGGTTTATAGCTACGTTATGGCCATGCTGGCCTATGTTGTTGGTTTGCTGAAGCTTGTGAGCTGTTTGATGTATTGTACTGATATTTACCTGTTTTTAGTTTTGGTATAGATATCATGGTGGCCTCGACGGCCCAATCAGGACTTCTATGCTAGTTGGATATTTCTTTATATGAACTCTTGGGAGTAGCTGGTTCTTTTGTAGATCTGTTGACAGGGGCCTTGCCGTCCGAGGGCTTAGTTTTAAGCCGAGATATACTTGTTTGTTTTCTTAATTGCATGTGACTCCCATGCGCTAGTAGCAAATGGTTCAATAGGGTCGGCTCGGGCCTGAGTTTTGGCTTTAGGAGTCAGTTGCGCCCCTTGAGTTTGGGGCGTGACAACTAATTTTTTTTATCATTACCGCACCACACAATTGTGGTATTGCAATTGTTTCGCAATCTATTACCCTCATATTGATCACAAATTCTTTGATGTATTTCGCATACCCCGGTATTTCAGTGAGAGCATCAGCCAATGGTATATTCACCTTCATCTCCATCACTGGATCTATAATATTTTGGAATTTAGCATTGTCATTTTTCTTCCTCAACCTTGTGGGAATGGAGACTTTATCTTAATTTCAGGCAATGTGGATGTAGCTTCATTACCACTTTCCTTAACATTTTCAATTGGGTCTTTCTCAACTTCTTTTATTTGAGTATTATTCACTGCCTTCAGTGATTCATCATTACCAATCACCCATTGAGCATCTATTTTTCGAGCCTTATGATTTCTTGTAATGCCTTTCCACTTCTAGTAACAATGGGTAAAACTTGGATTGGATTCCTTTGACTCCCTTTTGCATAAGATATTTCAAACTCATAGGGATTAACATATACAAGAGCATTTAACTATCCCATTTTCTCTTCAAGTGACTTGATGGAGGATTTATGTGAGACTACGGTTGTGGAAATAGAGGAAACATCACCCTTAATCCCTTGCAAGATCATGTCTGAACCCTCCGTCTTGTTCAAAATTTTAGTCAACTAGTCGTCAGTTTGTGTTTTCATTAGATCATATGGAATGAAAGGTTTCTCATATGTAACATCTTGATATTTGCTTCTTCACCAACTCTCATCAACATTATTGTTCCAACCTTGATTTTTTGCTAATCTTTGATGACATGGAGGAAAACCCTCCAATCTTTCTTTTCTCATGTACCCATCTTTATCATACGCGCACCGGGATATCACATTTCTTTGGTTTGTTCAACTCATAATAATGTGTTCGAACAACATTTCAAGTTGAGCTATCAATCTAGAAATGCTTTTATCACACTCTTGGTTCTTGTCTTCTTGTTCCTTAAACGCCCCCCCAAATGTTGAAGTGACACATAATCTTTACTATATACCAAGCTTGGTTGATTATTGTCATCTCATCAAGTAACTTTGTTGCTTCAGTAAATGGCTTCTTAATAATACCTCCACGCACAAGATGGTACACCGATCTCTTATCACAACTTTAAGACTTTGGTAAAGTTTTTGCAACAATAGCTCATTCGGGAAACCATTTCTAGAACATTATAGCAATACTCGCTTAAAACGTATCCAAGCTTAATGAGCAGGCTCCCCACTCATTCTTTCGAAATTTTGAATATTCTTTCTCAACTTCAAAACTTTTGACAGAGGAAAGAACCTCTCAAGGAATTTTCCAATCAATCCTTCTCTCGAGGAAATAGACTTCCTTGGAAACTCAATCAACCACCTAGTCGCCTCCTATATTAGAGAAAAGGGAAATAACTTCATTTGCATTGACTCTTGTGAGATACCTTCAAGCTGAAAATGCGTCACAAACACTCATGAATTTGTGGAGTTGCTCATAAGGATCTTCGTGTTCTAGACCCCCATATAATCCTCTTGCTTTGGTAAGCTTCAACATGGGCTTGGTTACGTCAAATGTGACAATCTTGTGCACTGTTGGTAAACAAATTGCTCCAACTTCATTTATGGTATGAGATACAACCTCATCCTCTATTCTAATGTCATTGTCACACCCATGGAAGCTAGAGTCCTCACCACCATGCATATTCATTAATTCACCTACTAGAATGCACAACAAGAAGGCAAAGCGTAAGATTTTTCAACTACAAAGTAAAGTTACTTCTCAAATTGAATTCCTAACTACCACTCCCTAGCAACGACACCATTTTTTATAACGCAAATCACTCTTCCAAACCAATCAAAAGAGTGAACAATCGTCGTCAAAATATACCAAACTAAGAGTCGGGGTTGAATCACACATGGAATAGAAAAAGGTTAAAATTCCAATAGGTGAATGAAAGTGAAACTAATCTCAATATAGTCAAATAACAATTGGGTGAATTATACCACCAATTTCAACAACACAAAACCTTTCACACAATACTCTCTATTACCACATACAGAGATTCACAAGATTAATTAACTCAAGGGGTGTGATGATTTGATGTTGATTTAAAATTGGGATAATGTGTAATTGCTCAATTCAACTATAAAATCAGAGATATGTTAAGTCATCTTGAATGACACCAATCTTCTTTCGATCTCAAAGCATCTTCTCATAGAATCTCTTTTCGGTCTCATCTATATGCAATTCTAGCAACTTACTACCTTGAATTTACAATTTATTGACTTAATTGAAAACATCAAACTTTTTGCCCACGCATATGTCTCTTTCAAACACCCATATGAGAATCAAATCTAAGATTAAGTGGACACCTTAGTTTATGAAATAGTCACTTAGCAATAAGTTGAATCTCTGATTTAGAGCTATGAAATCGAATAATTCATCAAACCCACTAATTAAAATCAATACCCAACCACATAATCACACCCAAGAGATTGGGGTTTCAGCCACCCATCACAAAAAGAAAGAAAAATATAACTTTCATGAGAGCACCAATGGGTAACATGAAATAAAGTAATTCCAAACAAACTCACTTTCAAATCATTCTCAACTTAACAAATTCAAGTAGTAAAATTTAAAACCCTAAAGGGTAAGGATGTTTTTCACTCAATAAAAAATGTTTTCTCCCTCTATAATGTTTAGATTTTTCTCTCCAACTTTGGACCCTTGTTTCTCTCTTCTCTGGGCTATTTATAGTTTTCCAAAAACTAGCTACGCGTCTTACTCGGTGACATTAGCTAAGTTCCCCAACCACATTTGGCGAATCACAAATCTCCCTTGAGTTTTCCTTTTTCTTACTTTAGGCTCTAGTTGTTTGATCTTTATTAGGTGATCCCGTCCGAGTTTGCTTTTATCAATATGGCGAACCGCCGACCCTTTGGACCTCCATTTTATCGGGCAGCACTATAAAATTCGGTAATAACCACTCACTTCGCCTTTTGTCTTTTGGTGTATTTCTATTATTTTCTCACTTTACCGATTGATTTTGAGAATTGACCCAGTGCACTGTCAACTTACGCAATCTCAGGTGTATTTGGCGATTAACCTTTTATGTTTGGTGATCACACACTTTATAAGTCACACTTCTTTTTGCATTTTTCGTCATTCTTTCACACATCACTCCCTTCCTTGTCTGTTTTCCTTCATAGCTACAAATCATCAACATTTTGCTAGAATAGGACAAAATTAGGTATTAAGAACACTAATTATTAAGCCAAATAGACCTCAAACGATTGAAAATCAACCACTCATCATTTATCAACAATTTGTTGAATGTCACAACTCTTAAAATATATAGAGGATAAAACATAAGTTTTAAAATAAAACATCTAAGATTGAATATTGAAGGACAATCCAAGACACTTTATCTATGAAGTCTCTACTATATAAAGATAGATGTCGGTATAAGATTCACAACACCTGAAAACTCTACTACTAAATAATCATAAAACCGGAGTCCTCACAAATCAAACAGGCCTCACCAAAAACTGACGAACGAATCATGTGATCTCAACGGAACGCCTCTTGATGATCCTAAGTACCCTAATCTGCATCATAAAAAGATGTAGGTTGAATGACATCAGTACATTGAATGTACGAGTATGTAATAGGGTTGAATAAAATAAATATATGAACTAAAAGACTGAAAATATCTCAACTGAACAGTAATATAAATATATCATTTAAAGTCTTTCTTTAGGGATGCAATACATGAATTAAGATATACTTTACTTTAGTTTACTGGGAGTTTCTCTAATTGATAGCATCATTATGAGCTTCATGATGATACAACGTCTTACCGATGTTGCCAAAGCCGTCCTATAACTTGCTAGAATATAGGACTCAATGGAACTGTTGGATCCACTAAAAAGCCTTCTTAAGGAAGGTGAGGAGTAGTCCGTCCTGCGGTATGATGAAATCTACATTGGCGGCGTAGGTTATAGACTTTGTGTCATCTGAACTCTTACCCTAAATCAGTGATCAATACTAATAAAAAAAATATGAATGCTCATGTAAAATACTCTTTGGGTTGAGATAACTTTTCTAAAGGCCTCTTTAAGAGGTAACATAAATTGAACTGAATATATCTGAAATATTCTGAAAACTCTGTATACTTTTCTCAAAATAGTACTTTCTTCTAAATGTGAAAAATAGTACTTTTTTAAGGGGTAACTGAACTTCTCTTTATCTAACTCAAATGCTTTTGAAAACTGTTTGTGCTCTTTATAAAATAGTAGTTATTTTCTCAATGTGAAAATAGTACTTTTGTAACCATTTGAGTTCCCTTAAACTCTTCTCAAAAGATACTAGAAGATACTCTTGAACTCACTTTAAAATTCAAAAATAAATGCACAAAGGCTTTCAATAATAATATCATCAACTAGGGTTCATGCGATATATAAACATGAACAACAACTCAAGGATATGAATGCATATAATAATGCAATCTCATGATATAAGAATTTAGAATTCGAAACAAGAATATAACTCATATCAAGAATTTCATAAAATTGAGGGAAGAAACCTAGATTGAACTTTATAGTGACTGAAGTTAGATGTAGGTTGTGAGGACGAACTGGTCCAACACTATGAATAGCCTTACGTACTTGGAAGAACAAAAATGTTGAAGATTTTTTTTTTAAAAAAATCATGTTGAAGAAGTTTGAAGAAGAACTTGATTGGAAGATTGGAAACCCTACCTTTTGTCTTCATTGTGGTTTTCTCGGAGTTGAAGGGTGGAGAAGAACCTTGGACTGAAAACCTTAGGATTCTTAGAGATAATCTTGAACATGGAGCCTTTAGATCTTGAGAGATTGAAGAAATCCCTTTCTTGGAGTTCTTGATCATTGGAAGAAGAAGAATTAGGGATTTTGGGAGTTTTTAAAACGTATAATGATGTTATTAGGTAGTATAATTAACTTAGGGAAGTTTATTTAGGGTAAATGGTCAATAATACCCTTTTATAAACATATGAAAACTATAAAAATCAAAGAAAACGACCTTTGAATGAATCCCGTCGGCCAAATCGGCGATCTAGAGGTCTTCTCGCCAAAAAATACATGGTGGATTGCCCGTTGGGACTTTAGATTGCCCAAATGGACAAAACCTTAAGGTTTTCGGATAATTCGGTGAGCTAATTAGGCGTTTCCTCAACCCATTCGGTGGATCACAGATTAAGCAGGTGAGTTCGCCCAATCTCCCAACCCGGGTATATTCCAATAAAACAATCATAATTTTTTTATCCAAACATGGAATAAGAGAAATTCAGTGGCATCAGAAAAGAAAAAAAAGACTCATAGATCCTTAATCATATTTTTCATAGGCCTCCCAATTCATTATATTCTGAGAGATATGAATGTTTAAAGTTGAACTTTATATGAACTCCTGCGAGAACTTAGCAAATGGGAATGCTTTGAACTTGGTTTGGTGTTTGAGGTCCCTTATGACCATAGATCACTTTAGATACTCTTGATACACTTTGTAAAGGACTTTATAAATTATGAGCAAGTAGTGCATCAACCAAATCAAGCTCATATACTTACGATGAACTATTCAGATTTGAAGGGTACATCTACGAGGTGTTTTATAATGATTCGAGTCTTAGATTAGAAATTTTTGGGGTGTTACATATTGAACATGTATTCCACAATTATGCTTGCACTATTCATTTTAATTCTTTTACATGCTTGTATTTAGTTTTTTATGACTATTTTAGTAACAAGGGTTAGCTTGGAATCACTTGTCATTCTAAACACTTTGTTACGACTAGGGGTTAGTCTCATGTCATGTCTTCTACCTTGTATGCCTGTTAATTGTCGTTCATGGTTACAGATTGGCTTACCTATTAGTGAGTAATAATAGCTTTCATCTTGATTCAAGTTTAAGGGAGTGACAACATATGAGATACACACTCAAGAAAAAATAAATTCTTAATGACTTTACTTTTAATTGAGAAGCGAGGGTCACAATTTTCTATCATCATTTGCAGATCAATTTACTAATCAAAACATAAAATTATCTGTTAGAATTTTTTTTGTATTAAAGGTCTTTAATTAGGTCTTAATCCTTTATATTAATAATAGTTAAATATCACAAATATTAAAGAAACAACAAAGAACACACTTTTATAAAAAAAATATTGAAAATATCACAAGTCATATGATCACTTGTCTATATTACATGATATCTTTCACATTACGTTGGTGATAAGGATTTATAATACTATCAGCTAAAATCTTAGCTAGATTGTCTATAGGAGAAGATTGATAAAAATGAGGCCTGGAAGAGGTCCTTAGAAGCCAATATTTCTTTATTTTAGCTTCTATATCTATCTTTTGCTTCCACATGATTTTAAGTGCATACATACACATCAGATAATCCTTATTTGGACCAAGACAATTATAAAAACTAATCATTAATTTCATCCAATGATCTGGGAGAGAAAAAATAAATATAAATAAAGCTTTAGGATCCAAGACCCATATAAAAAAGGAAGTCAATTCTTCTCGTTTCATATTAAATAGATGAATATATTCTAGTATGGAAGAAGAAGGGTCCATTTGGATCTGTTTGAATTCCTCATATTTTCTCCTCCCTTCCCTCATCCAAGCTCTTTGATCCCTTAAGATATTTTGGATAGAAGTTGGAATAACATTTCTAATTATTTCAGAATCATAATTAGAATCGTTACTTCTTATTGTCCTTCGTTGATGAATTCTTCTACGTTGTCTTCTTTCTTGATTGTTACTTCCACTCACAATTGGAGTACTTCAATTCCGTCTCCGTCCATCCATTTCTAAAATGAGAACAAAAAAATAATCAGAACATTTATTCATAACCATATAATAGGGGTTAAATACATAGTTGTTTCCATGTAATCTTTTTATCAGCCAAATTGGGAACATGATTAAAGAAAAATCAAAGTGTGTAAAATTTCAATCAAAGTCAAAACATTCAATTATCTATTTGACCAATTAAACCTAGAAAACACATCAAACCAAATAACTTCTTTTCACCTAAGTTATAAACATAGGGTCTTTGCTGGCCTTTTAAACTATCTCTTTTTAAAACATAAATGAAATATTTTGTCTTCTTACATTTTTAATAAAAGAAAATGATATTTCTAGATATCTTATGTTTAAAGATGAAGATCTTTTATGTTAAAAAAATATATAAAATAAAAAAATAAAAATCACAATGATAAACTAGAAAATAAATTGAAAGATCTAGGATTTTATACAAACAAAAAAAATGAATTAATAACACGACCATCAACCATACATATTAATCATAACAAAAATTTCTGAAAAACAAATTAAAAGTTCTTGGCACCTCTTTGACAAATGACAGATGCTCTTCTATTGATGAATATTATATTGTGATGTTTATTTTTTATGTCAAGAACCATATATTTTCACCTATATTTATAGTCTTTCCAGACTTGACCATATGGCAAGCTGAAGTTTGACCAATTTGATTAATTCTTTATGATATTGGATTTTTGATATCTATTTTAGATAATCAATAATGATTTTACTTAATAGAGATATGGAAACCAAATCTCATCAATATATATAAAGAAGATCACTAATTCAAGTTATATTTAAATAAACAATCTTCTTATCATTTCAAATTTCTCGAGGAGAAATAAAAATTAAACAAAATCCAAGTTTAAACATTTTATTTGACTTTGTTAGGTATATTTTAAATAGTAAGAAACCAACAAAATTGTATTATGTTCAAAAAAGTTTTAACATTAAACCATGTATAGGGATTTTTATCATTGTTATATATACATATATGCTTCATGATACTACAAACATAGTGGCAGAGGCAATTGCAATATGAGAGCGGCTTCAATTTTTTTGGGAAAAGGTAGAAGTACCTCCCTAAACTATGACTCAAATCTCAGAGACACAACTTAACTAAACTAAGGCCCTATTACTCCCTAAACTTATTTTTTTTTGTAATTTTGTACACCTTTTTGGCTTATGTGGCATCCAAATATCTCCCACGCGCCTCAACTGCGTGGAGTCACGGGGTGTGCCGCATAAGCCAAAAGGTGTACAATATTATATATAAAATGAGTTCGGGGGTAATAGGACATTAATTTAATTAAAGTGTGTCTCTGAGATTTCGGTCATAGTTCAGGGGTACTTGTGCATAATCTACATAGAGTGAATGTGCAAACTGATTCTTTAGCATTGGAGCATATGATAAATGGAGAATGTGCTATTCAATGGAGTGTGACATTGGAGGTCAACTCCATCAATAGAATGAAGGAATTCATGTCAGTAAGAGTACAACACTCTTAAGGGAGGGAAGTACTCTTGCTTATTATTTTGCTTACCTAGTTTTTCACTTTTGATTTTAAACGATTACAAGAATTCCTAAGTGCAGGCAGGGAAATCATTAACACGGACAAATATGATATTCCACAACTAAGACCAAGGAAATTATAACATTAATAGTTTCTCAAAGTATCAATTTTAGTCTTAAATGATGATAGAAATAAGGTCTAGATTAAACATGGTTCTACTTGTTGCTGATGTCGGAATTAGTTTCGTTTAGTTACATTATCGTGCCCCTGGTAAGAGCTTTGAAGTGTTACATATGATATAAAATCAGGACATGCGAAGAATGGGTAACATTTATGTGTCTAGTCCCAGATCCGTAATCTTTCTCGAGTGAAGGACAATCCATGGAACTCACTTCAGTAGCAATAAGATCGATGGATGGAAGATGTAAACATTTCTAGAAACATCTTTGATTTTGGTGGCCCTTGCTTACATCCCGCTCCTCTTAATATGTTATCTCTCATTTCAACATTCCTTTTTTATTTTTTGGTCTTGTTTTGTTGAGTGTCAGATTGTGGTCTACCACGTTGGGTTAGATCATTATTTTGTACATCTTTATCTGTTTCAATAAAGTGGCCTGCTTGTGTTAACCAATGTTAGAACCCTTAACGATTTGTTATGTGTAACTTTCAACCCATAAACTTAATCAAAGCACCCACCAAAGATTTGAACAACGAGTGCTATTCAACTAATATATCCTATTTTTGTTTTAAAACTTTATATTAAAATATATAGTCCAGTCCTAATTAATGGGTGCTAGAGAATACGAAACACTACACGTGGGTCCACCCCTTATTTCAGATCATATAAGTCACAACCCAAACCAACGGGCAATGAAAGCACCTACTATAAGACTTAGATAGGAGAAAGCTTATACCCAATCTGAAACATGTAATGAGAAAGTGAAAAATTGTAAACTAATCACCCTATTGAAATGCATAAATACTCTCAAACTTAATTAATAATAAAGAACTTTGGAGAAATACACAAAACCCTCCCAATAAACTAGTCTACCGACAAATATATGACATTTCTATTTACATTACTTTCATTTTCCTAACATACATTATATAGGCATTACTAATGAATAAGGTAGCAAACAACATATAATATAAACGGGAACAAAACAACCATCACCCACGCCAAAGGATTCTTTCCGGACGTCTCCTGCTCGTAACCCATTTACCCCCAAATCACCACCCCTATGATAACACCCAACAATTATAACAAGCTTCAGGTTAGCTAATCAGATCAATTACCATTCTAAACAACTCTAAACATGTTCTTATCTGCCCAGATTCCGTGCCCGAAGGCTTATAAATGCAATCTCTTGAAAACATATAAAATATTATGATATTAAAGATAGATCTAACCACTCAACTAAGCCAAGCCTACATGGACATCAATAAATTGTTGATTAAATCTAGACAAAAGCTTTTGGCTCTATGATGGAGAATCTTGACAACCGTAGTTGTGAAATCCATGGATTTTTGCCTTCCTTGCACTAAAATTCCTCCTCTTTATTGTTCCCAATCTTGGAGCAGCCTGGTTTTTGGAGTAGCCCTCATTTGTTTTTCCAATAATGAGTTGAAGGAAAAATAAATAAAAATTATGTTTTCTTGGTTTGATACCATCAGCCCCACTCTACCGGCCAAGCAGTTGCAATAGAGTCAGTGCCATAGAGAGAATTGTATGGTAGGTTAACATTAGCCTGGTTCAGATTATATTTTGAATCCTTTTTTGTATCAACCCTATTTAGTTTTGCAACACAATTCAAATATTTTTGAGATTCAACACGAAGCATATTTCAAATAAGAACATAATAGGTCATTGCAATTGATATCAATTTACCTATCATTCATCCCTGATGGATAAATTCGACAAAGTCAAGATGGAATTGAAAATCATAGAAATTTACCATATCATTTTTTGTAGCGGATTAGTAACTGAGGAATTCATAGTGTAGTAGGTGGTAGTGTAGAATTTATATACTTTTTAAGAAGAATTATTTTTGGTAGGTCAGGAATACTTTTGGTAGGTGGGGAGTTCATGCTTTTATGTTTTTACAATATTAATTTTTCTAAAGCTTTTATTGTAATATCCTTTGGCTAAGTGTTTTAATCTTGATATTTCTTTAATATTATTTATGATATATTCTAGGTATAACATATCTTGGGTTCTTTGGTACATATATAAATTTTCTTCCATTAATTGTTCCAATAGTTTTATATCTTCCATAGATTCTGTCCAATATTGTAAATATTCGTAATTCATTTTAGTCTGAAGTTATTTCTAAATCGTACCATTCTATTCTTTCGTAGTCTAAATCATGTAGATCTATTTCATACCATTGTTGGTTCGATATATCTTCTGATTCGTTATCATTAAATATTTTTTCCCATATGATTCTTCTTAATTCGATCATTTTTATATCTTTAAGTATATATAAGATTAAAGTTTCATAGTTTTTTATCATTTCATCATGAACGTATGTAGTTATGTTCTTTATCATGCAGGTTTTTTATTTCAAATTATTCATTCCTATCATATTCATAATTGATTAAATTCATATTAGATCATTATGAACTAGATTATCTGTTTATCATGTTCTCCTGTCACTACTAACATTGTACTTTAGCGGATACTTCCTTCTTATCAGCACCTCAACTTTGTTTACTCCCCTAACGGCTTCCTCGCCTACCGGTTTCAACATTAGGATGGCATAGTATAAAAGTTTTCTCCCTGTTTCCAGTGTGCTAATAAACTAGAAATCATGATTCAAATAATTCTAATACATAATAACTAACATAAATTTATTCAATCATATATATGATATTCAGGAATATATGAAATTAGTTCCTCATATTTTTTTAACAATATACCTTTGCCTCTTGCTTAGCCATGATATCTGAAATATCTGATTGGATTTCAGATTTCTCCATTAGTATTTTGAATATTTATCTTAGTTGAGAGAGTGTTTTATGAAAGAGGATTTTTATTTAGGCGTTGCCTGCCTTTTTAAGTTACATATACGTTCCTTTATATAGAAAGGATTTTCATACTACACTACAATAATGTACTACTATTCACTTTAACACTTGTCACCTAATAAATCACACCCCCTACCATCCCTTACACTTGCCCATTATGATATCTTACACTTGCCCATAATGCATTTATACTATAATAATAAAGACAATAATGTGCACCTACATTACATTTTACTTTACGACTTTTCACATACTAATCTTTGCCAATATGTCTTCTTTTTCTTTGTCTTTGTCTTCTCATCATCTTCTTATCTTATCTTTTAGGATTCCGTCTCTATCTCTTATTCCAGCTGGATGTCTGGAATTATATTATCTTCTCCGTTGCATTTCGAACATATGTGGTCAGGGTATTTGTGACCAATTAGCTTGCAATATCTGGTTAATAACTCTGCCAAAATAAATTTTACTTTTAGTGCTCGTGTTGTAGGTCATTCTTCTGAGTTAAGTAATGATAAAATCCATCTCTGGACTTCATCCATATCTGCTTTCCTTAGTTCTCTTGAATTGGAATAAATCATTAACTGATATTTTGCATAGTAACTCCATATAGCGTTTTCGTTTAAATAATTATTTGGTAGCTCTTGTATAATGGTTGATATACCAATTATTCTCTTATTGGCATAAAAACTGTGTATCTCGCTTTTTTGTATCTTTGGTTGTTGTTCAATATCTTCCGATATTATCATATCTTTTGTTAGTCCTATCTTTAGCACTTGTATCGGAGGTTTTATTTCCTCGTATAATATCTCTGTTGTTGCCGTATAAAATTTTACATAGAATAAATTTCCCTTAGTAACTCTCTTATATGTAATAAATGCTTTATGTAGCTCCGGTATTCCACTTAGTTCCTCTCCGTCATATGTATATACTATATTTAATAGTCCATAGTTGTAACATGTCCTTACTAGGTTGGCGTTAGTTTTTGGTTGTGCAATCAGTTTATTATAGCCTTGTAATTTTTTGGTTAAATAATCCTGGTTGGGTTCTTAGGTTGTAGTAGATCTGGGTTTTAAGGTTTAAAAATGTTTGAATTTTGTAGATATTTTCTATATAGGTTCGCGTAATATGGTTATATGTTCTTTTGTCATGGTGTAGGTTATCCGCATATGTAGAAGTTTGTGGTTCTATAGTTAATGTGTTTTTTCGTGTTAGTCTCGGGGTAAATGATTTTTCGAATAACTGGTTTAAGTTTGAATTCTTATGTTTTTCACTAACTCATTGGCTTGTACCTGCAGCTGTATTTAAACAAATGTTATGGATTTTTAGGTGTTCCCAACGTCACCTTTGAGCTCTGGATTTTTTCTGTCTTCCGATCGACATAGCTCCGCATTTTTATAGTCATATTGCTGACTTATACTAGCTTTAGACTTCAGATTATCTTCATTAGTCTTTAGCTTTTGTATCTCGTTGTCCATACTATCTACTTTTGTACAAAGTGTAGTAATGGCTTTGAGTATCTTTTCAATTGTATCTTCTTCCTCAGGCTCAGTCTGAGTAGCTTTGTCGTGATAGGTAATCTGCAATAACATTCTTATTAGTTCTTATTACTTCAATCGTAAATGTAAAATTTAATATATTTAATATTAATCTCCTTATTTCTTTTGTTGTTACCGAATCTTGTATTTTTCTTGTTAGCCACCATTTTACTTGTGTATTATCTGTTCTTATAATAAATTTGTTATATACAATATATGGTTCAAATGATAATAAACATTTATATACCGAATATAATTCTTTCCTATTTATTTCCCATCTTATTTCTGCATTAGTAAATGTTCCTGAATAGTATCTACAATGATGTTCTATTTTTTCTTCTCCATACCTGTATTTTAATACTCCTCCATAACTTTTTTCATTGGCATCTGATTCTACTATATAAGTAAATTTTTTATTTTCATTCGGAAAATATAGTTTAGGTAGGCTCTTACATAATAATTTTACTTTTTGTATTTGTGTTTGATCCTTTTTATCAAACTGGTATTCTATGTC
>NW_026020343.1:421292-587695 GCF_900185275.1 Solanum verrucosum | reverse complement strand
AGTACGTATTATTCATCTTTCCGTCACTAATTCTCTTGTAATTAGTTTCTTCTAGTCCTATATTTATTAATATTAAATATTTTCGTTGTTCCATTATTCCCGTTATATAGTAATGATGTGGTTTTATTTCTTCTTCCATTGATTTTTGTGGAGTTTTATCTATTCATACTCATTTTTGATGACATTTGTGGTATTTCACAATTTATTCTTTTTGATGTGCTTAATCTTTCTTTTACTATTTCTAAATCTTCTTCTATATCAATCTCATTATAACTATAATCATTTTTATCTATGCCTGTAACTATCCTTTCAAAAGGATTTTCTATTTTTATTTTATTTATTTTATTTTTTGCTGTTATTTTATGTTTTGTTGTTAAAACATATAAGTTTTTACATCTAGTTGTAAATATTTTACTTCCCCGGGCCAGTTCTATTCCTGACATTTTCCAATATAATACTAATGATTTATCTATATTTCTGTCATTTATTGCTACTGAATAGTTAGCACTTATTATAAATTTAAATTTTTGGTATATGAGGTTACCTTTTACTGCACTTATTATACTTGTTTCTATGGGTTGTATGATTCTATCATCCGATAAGTATATTTCTATGGGTGTATTTATTCCTTCTCTAAAACATGCTTTTATTAATATTTCCGTTCCTCCTAAATGTACATATTTAATTGGATTTTTAGCCTTAATATCTTGTATTTCTTTATTTATTATTCGTTTGTTTATTATTGGTATTTTAGCCTTTCCTTTGGTATATTTACAATCTATAATATGTTCTCTTTGACTTACTACATAATATTCTTCTTTTTGTCGTTTAAACCAGTTTCTTATTGTTGGTATTTCGAATATTTTTGCTACGCTTAGGTCTAATTCTTTTCCTTTTATATGTTCAAATATACTATTATCAAATATTATTTTTTGTTCTGCCGATTCTCCATCTTGATATTTTTCTTTAGTTATTATTTGTATATCTGTTTCAGTCATTGATATTGTATTCATTATCTGATTCTATTACTGGATTATTTTCTTCGTTTTTTGATAATTCATATATACTATCTTCACTTTCTAATTCATAATCTACGTACTCTATTTGCGTATATTTTTCATCGTCTATTATTATTTCTGATATTTGTTTTTTCTTTGGACTTTTAGGTAATTTACAATCTCTAGCTATATGTCCTAATTTTCCACAATTATAACAAGTACATTCCGTTAGTTTTCTTTTTGGTCTATATGGTCTTTTGATTTTGTAATTTTTTACATAGTACCTTCTTCTTGGTTTTTTATATTTATATTTTGATATGTATTATTTATTATATTTCTTTTTATTTTTATAATACCTATCCGTACAACCAAATTGAGGTGTTGTTTTATTTTTGCAACATGCTAAGTTTTTTACTAATATTTTTTCCATTTTTATTTCTTCTTTATGTTTTTCACATAGTTCCATAAACCATCGTTGTAAGAATTTTATTCTAGCTCCTAAAGTATCTGTTAATCCTGCTTCGTTCCAACTTTTTATTACTTTTGAATTAAAAGGTTCTGGTAATTTTGTAAAATACAATTTTCTTATTTCCTTACCTTCTTCTATGCTATGTGTCCCTTTATAATAATATTCTCTAAATGCACATGTATATTCATCTATATAACACATGTTACATATTGCTAATTTTGTCATTAGATTCCGGTTTATGATTTTTTCTTTATTTTGTTCTTCTACTTCTGTTGTCATACTACTAAATTCGTTTCTTATAGCTATTTCGTATTTATATAATATTTTTATAGTTGTAGTAGCTATTCCACCATCAAATTTTTTATTACTTCTTAGAGTTTGTAAACTTTCATCTGATAAATTTTGTAGCCATAATTTTACTGTTCCTATAAGTGTTCTTTCTATATATCCTAGTGTTTCTGTTATTACTATTATGTTATCTCTTAATTGTTTTGATATATATCCCATCCATAATTGGATTGTTTTATTTATATCTGCTACACAGTCTAAATCTAAAAAATTATGTTGTTCAGTTATTGGTTTAGGCGTCCATTTTTTACTTAATCTTTTATCCCATATAGTTTTTTCTCTATCATATTGTCCATAATTTTCATTATAATATTTTGGATTTTTTACTCTTGATGTGCTAGGTTTTTCATCCATGTCTATGTCTCATGTATTTATTTCTAAATTCTTTGTATTATCTATGTTTGCTAAAAGTTCCGTATATGTTTCACTTGTTTCCGAATGTTGTCCATCTAAATCATTGTCATTTATTTCATCAATTCTTATTTCGGGTAGATCATTTTGGTTATTTTCTTCTTTTTGTTCTAATTCATCTTCTAATTGCAATTTTTCTTTAAATCTATTTATCTCATTTGCTAATTTTGTGTTTTGTTCTCTTTCTTTTTGTTTCATTTCATACATTTCTTTTAACATTGCCAACTCTTTTTCTAGTTCTATTATTTTAGTATTTTTTACTTCTTCTAATTGTTGTACTTCCTTTTTTGCTTGTTGTTTTATTCTTTCAATTTCTGTTTTTCTATCTATTTCTTCATTTTCTTTTGTTATTCTTATCATAGCAGTTAAACTATCTTCTAGTTTTACCGTTTCTTTTTCTAACATTAAACTTATATTGTCACCTATTTTCTTATATCATCTTCCTAGATTGGAAAATATTATCTTTATTTTTAATCCGTCATAGTTTTCATATGTTTTTTCATCTATTGCGTATTCTTCCTTATTCATTTATAGATTGTGTTGAAGTTTATATTCTAAACTTTCTATTTGTATTTCTAGATAAAAAAATAGTTTTTCTCTGTGCTATTATAGATTTTTTTCAAATTTCTGTGAATATATTATTATTAAGTCTATTTTGCCTATGTTCTAATTCTTGTCTTTTCGCTATAATTATTTCAGTAAGTTTTTCTTTATATTCATTATTCTCGCTATTTATTGTATCTTTAAATATTGAATATATTTATATTCTATTTTAGATATATTATTTATTAATTGATCTAATTTTTCGTTATCTATTTTTGTGATATTAAGTTGTTTATATTCCGAATATAATTTGTTTAATTTTCTTTTTATTTTTCTTAATTTTCTACTAGTATGTTTCTTACCATGTTTCTTATTATCCATAGCTCTAATTAGGCAACAAACTCTTTCGCTCACACCAAATTGGAACCCACTAAAGAGCCACCATTGTAGAAATTACAGAGTCGTGATTGCGGTGTGACGGGACTCAAAAATTAGAATAAGAGGGAGAGGAATGGATTTATCTCCCATTTTCTCATCTTTTACTCAAAAACTCACTTTTCTCTCCCGGTCACTTCGTTTCAAACGTCAATACTAAGGTAATAATCACCTTCCTTTCTTCCCTTCATTTATACAGAATGATTATCGCATGCTAATTTTTTTAAGTAGAATTGATCTTTGGTTGATTTTTTAATTTTGGTAATGTGGTTCTAATTTTCCAAAATTAAAAAAAGCATTGAGTCTTCCCTTTTGTTTACTTTTCTCCTAAATTGTTCTGGACGTAAGGATTAGAGAGTATAGGGCCAAAAATTGGTCAAAAAAGGTGGGGAGGGGGTAATAAGATGTTGTTCATTTTGAAAATATAGATTCGCACAACATTCAGAAGTCTTAACTCCGAAGTTCTTGCAGATAATAGTAATTGGGTACTGTAGGAACCATAATCAAAAGTTATAGGAGACACATTGAAGCACCCCTTAGAGTATTGAAATGATGAAGGCTACTATTGTGGCCTTGAATCTATATAGAGGGAGATGGTGTAGTAGGAATATTCCCATAATGGTCCCTCTCTATAGTACAATGCTATCTGCTATATCCGGAGGTTGTAGAGAGTAGCCTCCCAATCCATCCTAGTGTCGGATTTTTCTCTGAATTACTTTTACTAAGTAAGTTTTAGAGTTTTAATACATCTATTAATAGTCTTTGCATTCCTAAAACTCACTGACTCACACTACCTAAAAATATTAACCATTTGTGAGGTTCCCTGATGAGGCTACTTAGGACCCATACAGTGATAACTCAAGGTTCCTAGGCTAGGGTTCCCTCTTGAATCTAGTTTTTGATCTTTGTGAGTTGCTCGAAAGAGAATTCGTGAAGTGGAGAATTAGATTAATAATTATGTTTGGCTTTGATTACAAAACTTGAGATCGAAAGGAGATAATTTAAGTCTACTTTGTTGAATGCTAAACTTACTAGAAATAGAGGTTTAGATTAAGATATTGGATTACTTGTTTATGAATAAGATTGATATCGAAAGGAGATTTGTGACATAACACCTTGAGACCGAAAGGAGATTAGGGTTGATTTATGATGATCTAGCCTATCTATGTTTGAAATAGCATGTATTGGATTGCAATAGATCATTTAGTGTGGATTGAATTCTGAATTTCCCAAATCTCATATATCCCTTACTTGATATCGTCTTTTCCCAAATCCTTTGTAAGGTACCACAATTGCTCTTAATTTGATAGTCTAGTATATTACATGTTTAGGTTCAAACATGTAACTCTTAATTATTTGTATTTTTGTTGCAGACAAATTGTTTCTTATTGGATTCTACCCCGACTGTTTTGTTGTGTTTTTGTTGCTAGTGACAACTTAATCTTCGAACTAGTTTTGAGGGTAATTTGAGCATTATCAGAAAATGGCGTCGTTGCCGGGAACAAAGAGTTTTAAAAGTATAGTTTCAAATAAAAGAGTTTGGCAAAATGTAGCATAAGTCGACCATAAGTCTCAAAGCCATCTATTACATCAAAGGAGTGATAGGGACGATACCCATACATCACATACAATATTTGAAAAGAAAAGACATGAAAGCAATAAAAGAGTCTCGGTCCTCAGAATCATGAGGACTCACCAATCTTCAATGTGTTTATGGGATCACTAGCCAAGAGTATGGGAGATAGGAGCGTCTATTTCTGTACATGGAATGTACCAAGTATGATATCAAAGCATACGAGTTACGAAATCATGAAAAATGCAATGACCAAGCTAAATTATAAGTCATAACCATCATTAATGCAAGCTAAACATCTTTAAAACTTATTTAAGACAGTTTGTGAATGTAACCTTAGTTCATTATTGTGGGAGATTTACCTTTAACAAACATAGACCATGTGAGCTATACTATGGAATTTGGTGTCCTTACCACATTGAAAAGAGATTTTCTTACTTGCAAAGATAAGAACCATAAACTTCTAGCTTAGGTGGATCCACTACCTAATGTCTATCTAAGGCAATCATCCTATGGTGGCACATTGTTATTGGATAGGGACATTGCTACTAGAAACCGGACCTCAACTACGGGAGTGCTTCCATCTCAATATCCTCTCTGTGCTAAGCGTAGATCCCACAGAATATATAGTCATCAATCATATTCATCTTATTATCCATTGAAAGGCACAGCAAAGTAACCACTCAAATCGAAAGTTTAGAATAGCTCTTTATTCTTGATTCAACTTAGGTGAGAAAAAATTTAAACCTTATGAATTCTTTGTGTGAGAAAATCCTTTAACAATCATGTTATGAGTAGTTTGTGATAAATCCTTTCACAACATCGATGTGGTACTCTCAAAGCAATCTTAAATCATTTTCATCAACTTCACAAAGAATTATTCATATCTTCATAAATTCATCTGTCATAGTTCAAAAGCTTCTTCGTATGATCAAAATCTAGAAAGGTCAAGCATGGGTTCAAGTGAATTCAACTTAAAAATTTGCAATTACCTCAATTCTTGCATAAAAAGATATAAAACAATCAATTGGATCATAATTGAAGAGAGCCCTTGAAATTGAATTAAACCCTAACTTCAATTGGAGATTCTAACTTGCCAAATTTAAGAATTTAGGAACCCTATGGAGGAAAGGACTCCATAGGTGAATGTTATCATACCTTGATATCAAAAGCACACAGTTAATGGTAAATTTTGAGACTTGATCTTCAAACCTTAGGCTTCTTCTTCAAGCTTTAGAGAAAGAAACATTGGGGAAGAACTTTGATCCACTTTTGAGAATTTAGGAGAATGAGTTCAATTGTGAAATTTGGGGGAAAACATTTTTATATAGGTCCTAGGATAGAAGGTAAAACGACATATTGTTGGGTTAGAATTATTAGAAAAAGACCCAAAAGCCCTTAAAATAAAATTGTCGAACCTTCACCGACTGTACAAACCTATGATCTGTAGGTCCTACTACAGACCGTCTTGGTCGACAGTAGGTGGGGTTTAGGGACTTGTTTCAGACCTTCAAATGACGAAGCCATGCACCATTTTTAGGTCTACCTATGAACGGTACATCGCCACTGCAGGTCCTAAAAATTTCCCAAAATTTTTACTTCATTTCTCTTGTCACCTATGATTGCCATCTACAGTAAGTAGATGCTTCTACCAACCATAGGTCAGAGTTGTAGGTCACATTTGCAACCCAAAAACTACATTTTCATTACTTTAAAATCCAAGGTGTTACAATTTATGACAACTTTAGTCATGCACAATCATAGAGTCACCTAATTCAGGGTCAAAAATCATGAAAAGCAATGTCAAGTGACCTAGTTACTTTCTCAATCCTACCCAAGGATCCAAAATGAAAGATTAATGCAAAGTTAAGTAGGAGGTTCGTTGCCTCGAAGTTGAAACATAAAGGGTGATGTACCCGGTGTCACGCCGCGATGTTTAATTATACACTTGGTGGGAGGCAACCCATCGGTATCCGAATAAAATTAGTTCTTAGTTTAATTTAAAGTTTTTCATTCCTAGATTAGGTTTAATTTTTGTTTTCGACTAATCCTCGTGGTTTCAATGGCTTTGATAAATGTTTGCACAAGTTTGGATGCAAAAAGATTATTGATATTGAATTTTGTAGTTGAAACACCTTCACAATAGGACATAAAGATTGTCTTTGTGCTCCCTGCCTTGCCTAATGAGATTTGGTGATTCTCCCATTGGACGCCTACATTGCCAAAATTAAGAGTATGGTCCTGAGTTTTTTTATGATTAAGGGGTCATTCCTGAAAGTGGATTAGGTTCCACGAGCGCAGAGGTCAAACCATTTGAAAACACACTCCTTTCACTGCTAATGCAGATCTTTTGGAGTCAAAAAGGCGTGAACGAGCCCTTCAGTCTGTGAACGTGGGTAGTCGAATAGGCTATAGGTAATAAAAAGTTGATATTTTGGCACATAGGGGGAATTTTCTTCTTCTAATAGGGTGAATATTTTTTGCTTCTCATCCTAAACCCCGCTCTCAACTCAATTCTCTCAAGTTTATCAAGTTTGCGTGTGGAAATAGCTTTTAAGGTATTTTTCCTCACCTTTATTTTATTAAATCTTTAGTTGGCAAGTGCTTGGGCCTTATTGAGTTGTAATTAATCATTCTTAGTTATTAAAATTGTTGGATTGTTATATTTGTTTGTGGTTGTTAATGTTGGGCGTTGACTAAGTTTATGTTTTGGTTGTGATTGGGGGCTCGCATAATTCTCTACAAATATCTAATTTCTCTAAAACATCTACAAGAAAAATCTAGTAACATTATCTTCTACTCTAAAATATCTAGATATTTCTACAAGATACTTGAGAAAATTGAGGGGAAGGTGACAAAAAAGAGGTCAATTTAAAATTGGTGACAAGTTTGACTGATTCAAAGTTAATATTTAAAAATTGAGGGGAAGGTGACAAAAAAGAGGTCAAATTAAAATTGGTGACAATTTTGACTGATCCAAAGTCAATTTTTTTTAATTAGTGATTAAGATAATTGGGGTTTAAATTGTAATTTTCAAAACTTCTAAACTTTTAAAAGATATCAAATAAACTTAATTCCCAATTTTCTTCCCCTTTCTCTCAAAAACGCGCATCTTTGCGACTACGGCCCTTCGGTGTATCTCCATTGACCATTGTTGTGACTTCCCAACCTTCCTCTGAAGTTGCGACAACTTCAATTTGTCGTCTTCATCTTCGTCTTCTTCGGCGTCGTCTTCATCTACCCCTCAAGGTAACACTCTTTTATTTTCTTTCATAGTTAGGGTTTTGAGATTGTAAAGGTTGAAAATCGATTGGGTTGTTTTTGCATATAACATTTTGTGTTATTTTTGAATTATAATCTTTTGCTCTCATGGAAACTCGTCTTATCAATCAATCATCAAAACTCAAGCTAACATGTGAAGCAAAGAATAAAAAATGGTTCATATCATCTATGATAATCTTCTTGAAAAGTATATTACTAATCGATAAAGCAAAGTCTATCGTCAACATAATAATCAAAGGATACCATTCCACATAACTCTTCATCTTATGAGTGAATTTACTATGTGCTTTTAAGATGAAAATGAGGCAAAGGATAGATATTTAAAGTCTATTTTTAGGACTAAAAGGAGTGTGAAGAGAAGACAAATAAAATTTTGGTAATCACATCAATTTAGTGACTCTAATAGATTTTGACATTTATTTAACATAAGTATACTCTTTCTTTTTTACTTGAAAGATTTCACTATTTCCCCTTTTTCCTTACTTTGTTTGATACTTTACAGTAGATGTTAACTATATTAGAATCGTCTAAGCACATGAAAATGTTCATCAATATCTATGTTGTTCCAACTCTTCAAAAATGTTATCTGGTTGCATGTCTGCTCATCAACATATATGTTTGCACTGAAAATTTGTATTGTTTACATTTTGTTTACTTAATAAGATCATAGAAAGAGTTCATAGAAAGATGATGCTTGTCTTTACAACAAATGTTGTGATTATTACAACAAGTGCTCTGATTATTATAGCAAGTGTTGTGATTATTACAACAAGTGTTGTGATTATTACGGCAACTGCTATAATATAATTTTGAAAAGCTACAGTTGTTACATTTATTATTGTTTACCTTATTTCTTTATGTGGTTTTGAATTAACTTTCAAAATTATCTAAATGGATAATGAATGTATTTTTGTATTATTACATTTTGATTTTATTATTTTTAAATCATGACTTCAAGGAAAAAACGAACAACTCCTACTAAAAAGTATAAAAGGAGAATCAATACACAAAGACAAAGAGAATAAGAAGAAGTAGAAAACACAAGTTTGAAAAATTTTGTAGAAGAAGAAGAATGAGAACATGAAATAGATGTTTCTTATACAAATGTAGAACGAGATGATAAATTAGTTGAGGAGGAACAAAATGATGTACTCATTTCAAAAAAGGATAATTGGTGTCCAGAGATAATGCATAGTAAAGGTAAAATTATATTTTAATCATCTTTCGAACATTTTTCTTGTGTTATATATTTCATTTGTACACGTGAAATTCATTTTTTAAAAATATTACAAATGAAGTGGGTTGATTCGAATTCAAAAAGGAGTTGAAAGCGTAATGAAGAAGGGGCTGCTAGTGAATATGCATTTTGTTGCTATTTTGCTACATTTTTAATGCACTTATGTTGTACTTTTGTGAATATGGTATTTTGAAATTGATGAATTGATATTTTGTTTTCTTTTAGTTGACTTCGATATTCATGGGTTTTGAATAGTAGTTGAATTGATTGTGTTGTTGAGATTATCGAAAAAGAATAGTGATTTTGTTAGTGAACTAGTTGAAGGAGAGGATTTGACCCATTTTTTCTTTCTTTTAAAGTAATTGCTAAAAATTCAGTATAACAAGTATGAAAATTACTGAAATTTTCATAGTATTTACTGAAAAGTAGTTGTACTTTTTATAGCAGTTACTGTAATTTTCTACAGCAAGTAAGAAAGTTGTTGTACTTTATATAGCAATAGCTGAATTTTCTTTAACAAGTAAACAAATTAATTGATAAATTGATTGTTAATTGGCTGTAACACTCATTTAATGATACATAGAGTAGTGTTGACCTAATTTAAAATTAAAATTTACATTAGATAGTGATCTTGTATAATGAGATAGTTCTTTGAGATATCAGACAATCAATTTCATAACAATTTCACATGTAATCAACTTATAATGAGTAAATGATCGTTTATTGATTATAACACTCATATGTAATGAGAAATAGAGTAGTCTTGGTCCAACTTATAAATAAAAGGTAGATTTGATAATAATCTTACACAAAATGACAGTAATTTGAGATATCAAAATATTACTTAAGTAATTTCACATGTAATCAACTTAAATTGATAAATTAATCATTAATTAGTTATATCAATCATATTTAATAATAAATATGATGATTTTGGTTAATTTAAAAAGAAAATCTAGAATGGATTGTAATTATATTTTAATTTGCTACACAAATAAGCAAATCGTTGTACTTTTCATAGCAATTGTTGAAATTCTCTATAACAACTGAACGAGTTGTTGTATTTTTTACAGCAGTTACTGAAATTCTCTACAATAGGTATGAAAATTGTTGTACTTTTTATAGCAATTGCTGACATTATCTACAACAAGTAGAAAGTTATTGTACTTTATATAGCAATAGCTGAAAATTTCTTTAACACGTAAGCAAGTTAATTGACTAATTGACCGTTAATTAATTGTAGCACTCATATTTAATGATAAATAGAATAGTGTTGATCTAATTTAAAAATAAATTTACATTTGATAGTGATCTTGTGTAATGAGATAGTTCTTTGAGATACCAGACGATCAATTCCATAACAATTTCACATATAATCAACTTATAAGGAGTAAATGATCGCTTATTTGTTATAACACTCATATGTAATGATAAATAGAGTAGTCTTGGTCCAACTTATAAATAAAAGGTAGATTTGATAGTAATATTAAAATAAAAGATAGTAATTTGAGATATCAAAATATCAATTAAGTAACTTCACATGTAATCAACTTAAATTGATAAATTGATCGTTAATTAGTGATATGAATCATATTTAATAATAAATATAATGATTTTGGCTAATTTAACAATAAAATGTAGAATGGATTGTAATTTTAATTGAATTTGCTATGGCAAATAGGCAAAATGTTGTACTTTTCATAGCAATTGCTGAAATTCTCTACAGCAAGTAAGAAAGTTATTGTACTTTATATAACAACTAGTGTACTTGGTCGCACTTCGCGCGGTTATGAATAGAATTATAATAAAGTTTTATACTAAATCATAAAAGATAAGCTATGAAAAATCAATTAAATATATCTATATTTTGTAACAATTGTTATTCCAAGTCATCTATAAGGTACATACTCTTTAATTGAAATTATTACATCAATATTTTTTTAATTCGGACTTCTTCCTCCTCTTTATTATAACTTCATCACTACTTACTTTCTAGTATTCGTCTGTTCACCAACCTAAAGAGTTGTCATATCAAAATCACTAAAAAAAATTAATTAAAATTAAAAAAACAAAATAAGGTAAGAAAGAAAATACATATAAAAATACACACAAAAAAACAAAAAAAAAAGAATTAGCTATGCCGAAAAAATTGAAATAAATGGCATACACAAATTCCTAATTCTTCTAGTTTTACTTAGCTTATATACAAAAATATTAAAGAGTATATTTCATATTTCAAATAAATACTACATTCAATATACAAATTCCTAAGAATGAAGAGTCATTGTAATTAATAGGATTAAGAATGTGACTTTAATATTTTGACATTTGTACATTATGACACAAAATAATGAATATTAATCATAGAAAATGATAAGACAATCCGAAATAAAGTTATTGAGACATTTATTTTTATAATAAATTCATTAATAAGTAGGAAGAAAAACAAAAATACCATTACCAAATTAAAGAGAGAAAATACCACACTATTCTAGTCCAACAATTATCATCTCCGTACCGATCCTCAAGACTCTATTTAGACTCGACTTGTACACACGTAAGACCTATGAACCTGGGGATCTGATACCATTTTGTCACAACCCAAAAATGGATGTGATGACACTCGTCTTATCCCACCAAGACAAGTCAGCCTAAAACTCAACCATTACAATAAAATGCAGATTTTATAATCAAACTCAAAATTAACCCCAAAATCTGGTTGTCACGTGTACAAGACTCTAAAGTATTACAATTGATTCAAAAGAAAAACACAAGTCTCAAATGACATTGTTTCTAGAATAGAACAAGATCATAATTAAGGAGAAAGAAGGTCCGCTAAAATGACAAACAACTACCTCACAAACCTTCACAAGAAGCCTCGGACAAGAAGAAGATAAAATATCATAAAGGTCCGGGGTAGTAACCTACAAAAAAAATGTAGTAGCAAGGGGTGAGTACCAAACCACACGGTACTTAGCAAGTAAACCTCTAAACACAAGCTAAGGGGATAGAATACGGGTACTCCTTACACCCCAACCGAACCTTCACAACTACAACATGCATAAAGCCAACCCAACCTAACAGTTGACAATTTACAAGCGCATATCTCATCAACAACATTCTGACAATCACATACTCTCAACAACAAGCTCAATATTCATCAATTACAACCTCCACAACTACAACCTACTTAAAACCAACCCAACCTAACAGTTGATAATTCACAGAGCACACAGCTTAACAACAACAATCTAACAATTACATATCCTCAACAACAAACTCAATATTCATCCATCAAAGTTCCACAGAAAGGCACTCACAAGATTAGCAAAGCACAATATCAAGTTCACTAATGATAAATATGTGCAATGCAATGGAATGCAATGTCAAGTATAGTGATGCATGTCTGACCAAGGGATACATACCCGCTGTCTCTTAGTCCGAGACCCATGGGGGACATATCTGTCCATGCATCCATCGCGGCGTGCTATACGACCCTCGATAATAGTAACCATCGCGGCACGCTATACGTCCCTCGAAATATAGTATCCAATGCGGCACGCGATACATCCCTCGAAATGGTACATCCTTTTTAATTTCTTATTCTTTCTCAATTCACTTAACACTTGTCACAATCATGCCTCAGAACAATGCAAATGACATGTTCACACAAATAATAAGGAGATGACCATTTTTATAATATTGCACAATTCACAACAGCACAATCATGATACAACATCAACAATGATTCAACAAGTCTTTCAAACCATTCTCAACATATCACACAAGCAATTAATCACATTGCCTTTTATTACCCCTTTTTTATCATTAGAATTAATCAATGTCGACAAATCAACCCATCACCAAGTCTCATTACCCCCAAACACATATTACAAGGAAATACACGAATTTCGTACACTTAACAAGGATTTAGAAATCCGCTTGCCTCAATCAATCAAGAATTCACTCTGGGACTTGAGCCTTCCCTTTTCGTTGAACTTCCAATTCAAAACAATCTATTCAAATAAATGATAACGATAAGATTTCGAAACTAACAACATTCATATTGCTATATGTCTAGCTTAGACCCAAAACTCACACGAATTTATAATAAAGTTTCTAAATCTTGATTCCAACCAATAGGTCAAATCTCATATTTTTTGAATTTCAAGTCTAGGCTTAAGTCCCAATTTTTCCAATATCATAACTCTAATGGTATTTATATATTACAATACATCTAGTATTTAATTACCTATCTCAATATAGCAAAACTTAAACTATAATGTGTTAATAATAGCAAAATTTCGTATCCACAATCAAGAACATAACCCGTAATCCCTACTACGGAATAATATAAAGAATCTTAACTTAGTTATCACTTTCATTCTTCTGTTAATGATTTGCTCCTAATTGGGCAATCATTACCCAATGATTGGCTATCAAAGCCTAGCCGCCAAACCAACACTACAATATTTACTCAATTTGTAAAATCAAGAAATCAATTTTTCTTACTTTCTGTTCCACTGCACAAAATTATAATAATAGTAATAATTGAATTCTATCTCACAATTCATATTCACAAATGCTTAGATGAAGACATGGATGATTTTCTTACCTGGTGCAATTTGGTGTTGGGTGGTCGCCGAATTGTGACGTTCTCTTCGTAAGGTTTATCCCTTCTTTTCAACCTTTTTGTTTTCAATTAATTGTGACAAATTTGATTAACTTATTTTTAATATATATGGGCCAAATTGTTTAGGGTCCTAAATAAGTTATGAACTTGACCCATTAATCATCAATTAAATAAATTAATTATTTAATAAATACCATCAACTAAATAACCGTAATTAACAAATAGCTCAAAAATTTCCAAAAATGATTTTTCAGGGTCATTACATTATCCACCACTAAAAACCATGTTCGTCCTCGAACATAAGGAAGAAGAAGGAAGAATAGCCAACGTTACCAAAAGTCTAAACTATGACCTATGTGAGCTCCTCTTTAAAATCATTTCATCAAGAACAACTACTAAGAACTGAACTTTAGAATCAAATTTTGGAAGATCTACAAATCATGAGTGATTATAGAGCCACAGACTAACTCATGAACCCAATCTAAACTGAAACTCACTGGACCTTAACACTACCATCATGATGAATCTTTTCTCACATAACCAAGATAACATTTTGAATCGATATCGTCTACAACCAAAAGCGAACTTGAACCAACCACCACACACTCATAATGCACAAACCATCACAGATCTTATCAAGATTTCCTTTTCACAACACAATCTTTTCACGAGTTTAAGTTACAAAAATTGGATCTCTAGACATCAGATATTCATCAAGGGAAAATCGAACTCAGCAAACCCAAAGAAGAAAATGATTAAGTAAATACCCAACAAGCGATACACTTTTAAATGGAAAACCTTTAACAACACTCTTAGATAATTGTAACTCTTCATAGCTCTTATATAAGTTCTCATAAGCAAGGTTGTGCATGTAGAACTACTAGTATACTTCAACTATCTCAAACAACACCAAATCTATCATAACTGAAATGACCAAGTCTGTCCAAGGATCCTACCCTATCAAGAGGCCATAAGAGGATCGGTACATATGATCCACCACTACGGATTCACCTATAGATATAGAAACACGTGTGAACATGTACATCGAACTATACTCCAAATCATGTCCGAAACGAAGTAGGTGGGTCACATAAGAATGTACGAAACCAAAATCGAATAACACAATATACTCCCTCCATAGCACCCATATCAAACATTTCAACTCATATGACTCCATCTCCTTGATTTTTAGTCACCCACAATCAACCAGTCTGATCCTCATTACAATATAACAAATACTTGATTCATCAAACCCAACATACTTCTCACAATACTCCATTGAAGCCAATACTTTTAATACCAACAAACATCATAACCACATCAGCCGTTTACCTTACTCTCAAATTGTCACTAGTATCAAAATTTTCTTAGCAAACACATTGTAGCCTCTAAAAATTTTGAACTATGGTTCTCTTTCTTTCCATTTAACCATTTCATGACAAAAATGGGTCACACCCAAAACTAATAATACTAATTTCAAATCTAAAAGTACTGTTCCATCGCGGTACGATAATTGAATCACACTCAATGTCAACTCCACACAATCACTCACATACCAAGTTTCAACTATCCTTCAAACCATCATATACCTCATGACAAAACTTAAAGAGATTTTTGACTCACCCCAATGATTTTGTGTACTATAAGCTAATAACCTCTACTCACAATCAAATAGCTATGTGACATATCATAACAATCTATGTTGTCTCATAAAAATAGTAGTTTCAATCTCCTCAAAATTCTTAATAACCATGTATAACTGTAGGTCCATACTGTTGCGTATCCATAAGTCACCTATCATAATCTGAACAATTTAGCCCCACATAACAACACATAATCTTACACACCTCACTTGTTGTAACCTAAACCAAAACTCAATCTTTATTAACGAAGCTGATAAGCCCCTAGTAAGTCTGTGCCAAACCAGTCATCACATCTCATAGTCTATCTAAATTTAAAGGCAAAAGTTCTTGCAACCTTCAACTCTAAACCAATTATCTATACGAAAGATTTTATTCCTTTACCTTGCTTAAACTCCTTCCATGACGCAAATTTCAAATACTTTGAACTCTTGAATACACTAGAATCTTGTTTCTTTCATCGAATTACTTACAAATCTTATCCTTTGACCAATAATCCATGACATTTTACCTTATACTATAAATCAAAACATTAAGTCACACGTAAGACCTATGAACCTGGGGATCTGATACCATTTTGTCACGACCCAAAAATGGATGTGATGACACTCGTCTTATCCCACCAAGACAAGTCAGCCTAAAACTCAACCATTACAATAAAATGCAAATTTTATAATCAACTCAAAATTACCCCAAAATCTGGTTGTCACGTGTACAAGACTCTAAAGTATTACAATTGATTCAAAAGCAAAACACAAGTCTCAAATGACATTGCTTCTAGAATAGAACAAGATCATAATTAAGGAGAAAGAAGGTCTGCTGAAATGATAAGCAACTACCTCACAAACCTCCACAAGAAGCCTCGGACACGGAGAAGAGAAAATATCACAAATGTCTGGGCTAGTAACGTACAAAAAAATGTAGTGGCAAGGGGTGAGTACCAAACCACACGGTACTTAGCAAGTAAACCTCTAAACACAAGTTAAGGGGATAGAATACGGGTACTCTTTCTACCCCAACCGAATCTCCATAACTACAACCTACATAAAACCAGCCCAACATAACAGTTCACAATTTACAAACGCATATCTCAACAACAACATTCTAACCATTACATATTCTCAACAACAACATTCTAACCATTACATATTCTCAACAACAAGCTCAATATTCATCAATTACAACCTCCACAACTACAACCTGCTTAAAACCAGCCCAACCTAATAGTTCATAATTCACATAGTACACAACTCAATGATAAAAGATAACGCTATCAAAGATATTTCATCCAATACTAAGCATGAGCGATCGTTCAATAGTAATATACCCCAACTAGTGAGTTGGGGTCAAGTCCCAAGGGAGTGGTTCCTACTCAAGAATCAATAGAAACGCATAAATATGCTCAAGTCAATCATAGCTAAAATCCTTTAAGAATAAAAGCATTGTTCAAATTTGGTGTGACATAAGTATCAAATATCAGGGGGATTTGGTTTCAACTATCAACTACAACATCAAATAATACGAAAAATGGTAAATATAGAAACGGTATTCTTGGGATGTGATTGGATTATGGGTCAAGGTAAACAACCCGGTAATTGCAATTAATAGTAAACAACTACAAATCAGTGAATAAGCCAGACTTTAGTGGGGATAAACTTTATCTCGAACAATTTACCCCGAATCAAATTGGTTTCTCTCAAACACCAATAAGCAGCAATGAAGCACAACCTTCGTTTTAGTCCATTCACTCTCTCTCGCTAAATGTGTGGAAAAGTGTTTAGGATTCACTCTCTCGAGTTGAACCCATAACAACCCAATATCCACAGACCATCGATTTAGTAATTTTGATTTTAAAACATCTCTCTCGAGCAAGCAAAAAATACGAAGTTAAGATTGTATTTGCAACTACAACCCATTAAATTAAACCACAATTACTAAATGAAATCACTTTTAAACAGCAAATAAACTATCACTTAACAATACCCAGTAGTTAAATCAACCCATAATCACATAATCACACCCCAAGAATTGGGGTTTTAGCTAGACATAGTAAAAAGGTACAAATCGTTACCAAGTTGTGTTTCCATCAATTGGGTAGGATTGATATAGTCTTTACAAAAGTCTAAGATGAAGAATCTTCAACACCCACTTCCAATTTCTTAGAAATGGAAATCTTCAAATCTTCAAAGATAAGGAAATATTGTCTCTCTATTCAGTTTAAGCTCTAAACTTCAAAAACTGAATAATATTATGATTCAACAAAATATTCAATTTTAAGCTAAAAACTTAAACAAGTATTTATAGTTGTCAAAAAGTGTGCTGCGAAGGTCCAATCGGCGCAGTTAGTCGGGATCGCTGATCCAATTGATGATCTGCCCTTTGGTCATTTTCATCGGTTTTGCTTCTGCCTTCAACATCTTCAGGTTCTGTAACTTTGGGTGATATGGCACTGCATCGCAGAACCGTTTGCCGACTCGCCGACTGCTCCTTTCGATCGCCTACGTGATTTTCTCCTTCAGGGCTTGGCACACTGGAACATTAGGTGAGGCCAAGGCCGTTCATCGATTCGCCCATTGGATTAGGCGATCCTCAAGCCTTCTTTTCTTCATCTTTTCAGCTGCCTTGTTCCTTTTTGCTAATTAGTGTCCATGCTTTGTTCCTCAATCCGAATACCTGAAATTCAAGGATTCACATCAGTTATTGACACAAAATAGGCATTTGAGAACACTAAATCTATTAAAATAATGCCCTAAATGAGTTCAAATCGCGGACTCATCAACACTCCTAACTTAAACTTTTGATTGTCCTCAAGTAAAACTCAAGTTCATCAGTTCAAATAGGATGTCTCAAATAGTGCTACACAAGACTCAATCATGAATGCATACAATAAGACTCGACTTACTCATGCAAGGATCAATTGTGCACTCAAAGACTCAAGTTGTGACTCGCCATTATCAAAAAATCTCAAGCTCACATTACTTGCTTCAAATGCAAGTTCAAACTCAACAAAGGTAATCAAATGCCCTCACACAAAGAATGATTCCATATTCACACACAATGGCTCATCAATTTAAAGTTCTGGAATCAAATGCAACGCTCACACTCACAAAGATGAACACAATGTATGATTTCACCCATAGGTTTGCCTGTATTTTTCAACCAACATTTGTTTCAGCTCACTAAAGATCAAAAAGGTCTTTTCAAGGCTTGTAACGGGGTTGAGTGCAAAGGTATGATCATTTAGGCTCAATGGCTATAGTCCTCATGAAATGTGGTGTAAACAACACTTCCTTTCCTTTTCTTCATCATGTTTCATTCGTGCTCACAAGTCATCCCATTATTTACTTTCCATAGACTGTTGGAAACCCATTTCTTTTTGCATTTTCACAACTTTATTCCGCAACTTTTTCTTTCTTTTTCTTTTTCATTCTTTTCTTCTTTTTCATCTTTTTTTTGTATGGAGGGGTTCCATTTTTCTTAAAACATGGGTAAAAGGGGACTTTCTTGCACTCCTTGATTTACCTTCCCTTTTCATCACACCCCCAACTTAAGCTTTTGGCCTAAGTTGGCTATTCAAACAAACCACGAATCATGAGGATTACGGGTAATGGATTAATAAAAGGTCACAATATCATCAAGTTTCTTCCAAGAAAAGGTTAAGGCACAAAGGGTGCTCAAGTGGAGTTCACACACTCACAAGCTAGGCCACAAAAGAGGTATAATGTCAAATTGTTTCACACTCTTTAAAGTTGCCTAGGATCATATCAAGAGATTGCATCACTTAGTCAACCGGACAAACGAGGCAAATTCTAGGTGTCATTACACATGGTTCACGGTAAGCTCATCACACAAGGCATTGACACCATAGTCAAACAAGACTCCACACTTTCGCTAGTGTGCAATGTTCATCACAAGAGACTCAATTCGATACTTGGCTAGTCACAACGAGATGTAAAGAGTTCACATATTGTCTATGAAACTTCATTTGGCCTCATCGTAGCCGCGCATTCATTTTTGTTCGATTATGAGCACTATTCAAGTCATCGGTATTGATCAAAACTGATACTCAAATTTGCAAAAGAACATCCACATTCAACACAAACAAGAGGTGGCACAATTTTTTTTTTCCGAAAGGGTCAAAAATCATTTACAATTAAAAACAAGGAGCCACAAGCTCAACCATCCACAAAAATATTGTAAAAACACAATTATGGCTCAAAAACCCAAATATATAAACAAAACCAATATTCACAAAAGATCACACAAAAGGTGGGTCTCACCCCACCACAAATAAAATCATTTGTCCTCAAATGCAAACAAAAATATCAACAACAACATACCCATTGAAATTCCACTAGGTGGGGTCTGGGGAGGGTAGAGTGTACGCAGACCTTGCTACTACCTCGTGGAGGTAGAGAGGTTGTTTCCGAAAGACCCTCAACTCAAGTACATCAAATCCAAGTAAAAGGAGAGGAAAACAATGTATACAACATAACATCCAAAAAGAAAGATAGTATATAATCAACAAAGGAGACAATAACATCAATAAAATAATGTGAGAAGTGAAACGCAGTAAACAACATAAGGTTATAGGTATCACAGACAAAAACTGCAAGTGCAAGGCTAGGACTACTACAAATGCTAACAACACATACCCTCGCAAGGAAAGACAACACGCTAACCCTACTAACCTTCAACCTTAATACGCGACCTCCACTCCTTCCTATCTAGAGTCATGTCCTCGATAATGTGAAGCTGAGCCAAGTCCTGTCTAATCACCTCTCCCTAATACTTCTTAGGCCTACCTTTACCCCTCCGCGTACCCTCTACAACCAGCCCCTCACACCTCCTCACTGGGGCATCTGCGCACCGTCTCTTCACATGTCCAAACCATCTTAGTCTCGCTTCCCTCAGCTTGTCCACCACAGAGGCCACTCTCACCTTCTCCCGAATAACCTCATTCCTAATCTTATCGCTCCTAGTGTGCCCACACATCCATCTCAACATCCTCATCTCCACAACATGCATTTTTTGAACATGTGAGTTCTTGACTGGCCAACACTCCGCTCCATACAACAAGGCCGGTCTAACTACCACTCTGTAGAACTTACCTTTAAGTCTAGGTGGAATTTTCTTATCACACAAGACTCCAGAGGCAAGCCTCCATTTCATCCAAGCAACCCCAATGCGATGTGTGGCATCATCGTTGATGTCTTCACTTTCTTGGATTACAAACCCAAGATACTTAAAACTTTCTTTCTTAGGAATGATTTGTGTGGCAAGTCTCACTTCCACATCTTCCTCATCCAACGCATCACTGAATTTGCACCCCAAATATTCTGTTTTGGACCTACTCAACCTGAACCCTTTGGACTCCAGCATTTGTCTCCATACCTCCAACCTCGCATTAACTCTGTCCTGCGTCTCATCAATCAGTACTATGTCATCTGCAAATAACATACACTATGGGACCTTCTCCTGATTAGACCGCGTCAACTCATCCATCACCAAAGCAAATAGAAAGGGGCTAAGGACTGATCCTTGGTGCAGCCCCATCTCAACTGGGAAATGTTCCGAGTCTCCTCCAACCATTCTAACCCGAGTCTTGGCTCCACCGTGCATGTACTTTATCGCCCTAATATAAATCATCGGGACACCTTTAGCCTCCAAGCACCTCCAGAGGACATTCTTCGGTACTTTGTCATAGGCCTTTTCAAGGTCAATGAACACCATATGTAGGTCTCTCTTCCTTTCTCTATATTTTTCTACCTGTCTTCGCATAAGATGAATGGCTTCGATAGTCGATCGTCCCGGCATGAATCCAAACTGATTCTCAGAAATGGACACCCCTCTTCTCACCCTCATCTCCATCACTCTCTCCCAAATCTTCATAGTATGACTTAACAATTTGATACCCCTGTAGTTGTTACAGTTCTGGATATCACCCTTGTTTTTTTACAACGGAACCATTGTACTCCACCTCCATTCATCAGGCATCTTTGTTGTCTTAAAAATAACATTAAACAGCCCAGTTAACCACTCTATATCTACCTTGTCCGTGCTCTTCCAAAAATCCACCGGAATCTCATCGGGTCCGGTCGCTTTTCCCCTGCTCATCCTACTAATAGCACGTATAACCTCCTCTATCCTAAAACACCTACAGTACCCAAAGTCCCGAAGTCTTTGAGAGTGCGCCAAATCACCTAACACAATGTCTCCGCCCCTTTTTTCATTTAAAAGTTTGTGAAAGTATCTTCGTCATCTTTGCTTGATGGAGGTCTCATCCACCAATACTTTGCCTTCCTCATCCTTGATACACTTCACTTGGTCCAAGTCGCGAGCCTTCCTCTCTCTTGCTTTTGCGAGCCTATACAATTTCTTATCCCCACCTTTGTCCCCCAGCTTAACATACAAGCGTTCGAAAGCTGCCGTGTTAGCCTTTGTAACTGCTAACTTAGCTTCTGTCTTTGTCGTCTTATAGAATTTCTTAAGCATCCGCTTCTCTTCCTTGTCTACGCACTCCACCAACTTTGTGTATGCAACCTTCTTCGCTTCCACTTTGCCTTGGACTTCCCCATTCCACCACCAATCTTCTTTATGGCCTCCAAATTTACCCCTTGATACCCCTAACACCATTGAAACAACTTCCCTAATGCAACTAGCTGCTTTATTCCACATGGTGTCCGCATCCCCGCTACCACTCCAAGCCCCCATCCCAATCAACTTCTCACCCATCTCCCGAGAAAGGGCAGGGGTCAAGCCACCCCATTTAATCCTCGATCGATCAGATACAATCTTCTTCCCCCTATCCCTCTTAATTTCTAGGTCCATCACCAAAAGCTTGTGTTGGGTAGTAAGATTTTCACTTGGGATAACATTGCAGTCCTTAAAGAGGCCTCTATCACCCTTCCTAAGGAGTAAGTAATCTATCTGAGTCTTAGCTACCGAGCTACAAAAGGTAACCATGTGGTTCTCACAGTCACTCCATCTGTCTGGGTATCAGTGCCCGGTGCATCAGTCTAATCTCGAGACTCAGTACCCGAAGTCACCTCAGAAAGAACAATAGTACCAGACCCACTAGGAGCTGCCATGGACTTCTCGATCAGCGATGTTTGGATCACTGACTGCATAATCATCTCCTCAAGGTCTGGCAAGTCTTCATATATTCTCCTGATAGTCACCATGTTGGATATAGGCCTCTTGCTCTTGCCTTTGTCACCCGGAGGAGGCTCTTGTCTGCCCTTCTTTGGAGGATTTAATCCCCCTTCATTTATAGTGATACCCCGTACTCTTTTTCGGGGTGGCTTGTCTATATTTGTTCGTACCATATCTACAAAACATCGGGAAAAAGTTAGAAACAATTCAATCAAATTCACAGAAATACATTTGCAGACAGACTTCGCCGATCCAGTAGGTGAGTCGCCAAATCACTTTGGCTAGTCAGATCGGGCTCGCCAAAAGGATTGGCTCTAAACTCTTGGCAAGTCGGCAATGGGAAGGGCCTTTCGGCGAATCACCGATAGCTTTCAGCGAGCAAGGGTTAGCCTGCTGAAAGTTATAGTGCAAAAAAAACTACAGGGGTGCAGACAAAGGGCGATCAAGAAGACTTTCGGCGAGTCACCGAGTGCCTTCGGCGAACTCATGCTTCTCGCTGAAAGTTACAGAACCCAACATCAATTAAAGCATGAAATTAAAGGCGAGATGGGGACCTTCGACGAACCGCTGAGTGGTTCGGCGAGCTCGACCCAACTCGCCAAACGACCCAACGTGCCTACTTTCAACCCAACTTCTTGAATTCAACACCGCAACCCCCGAAAACAAAATCAAAGCATGCACTAGTCAAATTAAAGCAAGACCCATAACACCCATTACCTCGAGATACTCAGACTTCTCCCAATTTTACCAACTTTGGCCAATTGACGACTTTTGCCCTTAAGAATGACGTCACATGTTCTATCATTTGGAAAATTACGTCGTTTGGCACAAATATGGGCTACTCAGACTTCACCCATTTAAACTAAACAACATGCAAGCACAAACCCACAAAATTTAATTCATTTTAAAACACAAGAATACAAGATTTCAACACTCAAAACATTACGGGCAAGATTATCAAATCAAATCAGGCATTTGAACATACTAATCCTATCAGAGAGGCCCAGCACATTTCAACAAGATAATATTGTTGCAAATGAGTACAACTTCGATAAAAATAAACTCGGGGTTCGGAAAACCAACCTTTAATGCCAATTAAATTGATATTGAAATGCTAGGCGGCAATGTAATCCCAATACCGAACATAAATCAACAACTAAAATACTTATAGAATGCAAAAATATTGAAACTAAAGTGCGGGTGTGAGTTTGTGAAGTTCAAAAGTGAGGGAAAGTGTTTTTATCGAGGCACCCATGTTGAAATTCTTCAATGTTGGGTTTATTTCTAGCACATAGTTCCCTATTTGAGGGTTAAAATGGTGCTTAATATTTCTAAATCTTTTTTAAAAGATTTAGTGGATAGATAAGAATTATTTTCTTGTTGTATTTCTCTTTATAAATCATTACTTCTATCTCATTTAACATAACTATTTATGTCCTTATTTTTCTACGTTTCATAGGTTTTGTACTCACAAGTCTAAATTGAACTAAGTTTAGAGGAGGGATTTACAGGTAGCCCTTCTTGTAAACTGTCACGACCATTCCTCGAGTCATGATGGCACCTACTATAACCCACCAGTAGGTAAGTCAACTCGTAACCCGGAACAACAAGTAATGGGTCTGAGGGCAGAAACTAAACAAGAGTAGGAAAATTTTTAAGAAAACAATATAAACAGGCAGAAGCAACCCAAAACATAAATACAAATAAAAATCCCTCCCAGAACCTGGAAGTCACTAGTACAAATCTTCTAACAAAATGAGTACAAGACCCAAAAGTGGACAACAAAGACTGGACTGTCTCGAAAGGTAAAAGACAAGTCTATATATACAGATGGAGACTGAAATAGTACAAAACGCCGTGTGCTCACCCCCGTCTCCGGATCAGACCACTCCAAATTGGATCAACACTGGCCACTGGTGCTCGGACTTGCATCACGAAATAGATGGAGAGCGTAGCATGAGTACCAAAACAGTAGGTACCCAATAGACATCATAGGCCGACTGAACTTGAAAAGTAAAGGCAATATGAAAAGAAGGAATAACACAAACAGAGGTCAAGAACAAAAATCTAAGTAACAATGGAACGCACACAAGTGTAGAAAGAACTAACTAAAGTAATCTATAAGCTAACTACACCTAACTGGGTCCCCCCATAAGCCCAGAAGGTACACTCGTGCGCAAGTTTAATTAAAACTCGAACGGACCCCCATAAGCCCGACGGGTACACAGAATAACTATAACTAAAGAGAATTGCATAAGAGAATCCACAAATGAAGAACATCGAACCAGAACCTCAACCTTAATTAGTAGAATATGACAGTACGGAGGCCGGACCTCGAACCGGATGCTCACCAGAAGTACCCAAGTAACCAATAACAAGTATCAAGTAACTGAGGTCGGACCTCTAACCAGATGCTCTATATAGGTATCTGGGGGATAGAGGCCGGACCTTAAACCGGATGCTCTATATAAGTATTTGGGCGATAGAGGTCGTACCTTAAATCGGATGCTCTATAAAGGTGCCAATGTAGCTGTTGAAAGAGTCTCAATCGATCCATGCTCATAAATGTTCGTGGAACGCCGTCTACACTTAGCCAATCAATGTAAGTCCTTGGAATCGAATCGAAAATCAAATTCAAATCGCGAAGCTGAATTAGTGTCGCCGACGTAACTCATGAAGCCGTAACATCGGGGAAATAAGGATAACTATTGTCGGAGCAAGTTTATCACCTAGCTAAGGCCCAAACTATCAGATTTAATTCTGCTCCACCAGTCTACAACGATCTAAGCCGACCGAGCGACATTGGGGAAAAACTAAGGCCTATTAGTTCTGAACCATGTATTTCTAAGGCAAGCCCTAGTCAAACCTAAACTAATGCCCAACATGCTTCAGATAAACATTAATCAAGCATACAAGCACTCCACATAGCAAGGAGGGTCAATTAGTAACACATAGCATGCTCACAGTTACCCGAAAATTCCTGAAAGAGGCCGAAACATGATTTCTAAACATCTATGCATGATTCAATAACTACCAACCCAAATCCTAACTAATCAACATGCATTCACACTCTCGAGCTCAATCTAAGAGAGGGAAATTGTATCGTACCTGTAGGCATATCACGCGCGCTCCAAAATACTCCTCTGGAGCTTTCCCTTTCTGAACGACCTCGAAACGCTAACACACTATCAAAAATAGAGTCACAACATTATTACGGTTGTTTAGACACTAAACTTGCAAGAAACGGAGACGGACCAATGTCGAAGTCAAAATGGGGAAATTCAGACCTGCGCTGAAAATTCCAAAATTAACCCCAAAAATAAGTTCTTAACAGCTCCCCTAACTTGTGTTCCATGATGGGACACAATTCGGGGATCGAAAACAACACAGAACCAACATGCAACCAAAACTCAAATTTTCCTAAAGAACTAGAGAAATGGGACAGCAGTTAATTCAGCATATTTACCAAAAACAGTCGTTCTACAGTAAGTTCCGATACCACCACAACGCTCTCCTCGAAAACCACCTCAAAATGGACTCAGGAATCCCTGAAATCGGACCTAAAATGGATGAGAAAACAAGTCTCAAAAATTCTAAAATCAAGCTCACAAAAAAGGGTTATGGCAGCACGTATTTTGTGAAATTTACCTCGAACAGGGACCCCAAATCAAATTACGAGCTTACCAACGAGTTGTCTTCGAAAAATCCATAAATTTGCCTTTTGAATCGCCTAGATTGGAGCTCCAAAGTTCAAGTTATCACACTTTAAAGAAAATGAGGAATAAAGCTAAGTTGGGGTTTTATAAAGGGCGAAACTGGTCGCTAAAAACCCAAAAGTTAGTCGTTAAAGGCTCAAAATCTGGTCGCTAAAGAGCTGCACCAGATCTCAGCTTCGGCCAAATTCTTCAAAGTCTCCGACGGGGTGCTTGGAATTCTTCAATCAGAGGTCATCTCGATAAAAAGTGGGTCCCACATTCAAATGTCATTTTTACCGAATTCCACAACGGGCCTCGAGATTAGACCAAAAGCCTTGGGAAGCGAATGAAAGGTCGTTCTAGACCAAACTCAACATTCCAGAGCTAACTGTGCTGACGGAATTTTCATCTGAGCGCATTTTCCAAGAATGTTGACCAAAGTCAACCTTAGGCCAAATTTTGAAGGCTAAAACGCCTAATGATCCAAACTCGCATCAAAGGCCTCGATACTCGTGCCAACTATTCTACTAGCCTAATTTGGCCATTCTAGAGCTGATGGAACAGTCAGAATTCTATTCTAAGGTCGTCTTCTTGAACTATTGATCGAAAATGATCGCTCAAGGTTCATAAGCTCTAAAACACTAAAACTCGCACCATAACTAAACGAATGACCAGGTGACCGAACTGTCAGTCCCAGCAAGTCATAAATGACTGGGGGTCGCTACATGAACGCTCTAAACGACACACAGAAGGAAAAATACAGAAATGACCAAGAGGGTCATTACAATATCCACTAGTAAAAAGGACTTTCATCCGCGAAAGAAAGGATAAGGATATACCTAATGGCTCAAATAAGATGGGGAACTGCTCTCACATCTCCTGCTCATTTTTCCAGGTAGCCTCCTCGACTGGACGATGGCTCCAACAGACCTTAACAACAGGAATGACTCTCGACCGCAACTGCTTGACATCTCTGGCTAGAATGGCAACCGGCTCCTCTATAAAGGTCAGACGATCATCCAACTCAACTGAATCATACTGGACTACATGAGACTCATCTGGAACATACCGGCGCAGCATCGAAACATGGAAAACTGGGTGGATTGTCGATAGTGCTGGAGGTAAAGCTAACTCATAGGCAACCTCTCCAATTGCTCTCAAAATCTCAAAAGGGCCTATATACCTGGGGCTAAGCTTGCCTCGCCTCCCGAATCTCATAACGCCCTTCATGGGAGATATTTGGAGAAATATGCGGTTGACAACTGCAAACCTCAACGGCTGACGCCTGTGATCCGCGTAACTCTGATGTCTACTCTAAGCCTATCCTGAATCACCCTTACCTAATCCAAGGCCTCCTGAAGCAAATCTGTATCATGCAGCCTAGGCTCTGTAGACTCAAACCAACCAACTGGAGAGTGACAACGCCTACCATATAAGGCCTCGAACGGGGCAATCTGAATACTAGAGTGGTAGCTGTTGTTGTACGCAAACTCCACCAAAGGCAAGAACTGGTTCCACTGACCTCCAAAATCCATAACACAGGCCCGCAACATATCCTCAAGGACCTGAATAGTACGCTCCGACAGGCCATCTGTCTGTCGGTGAAAATTTGTGCTAAGGTGGACACGGGTGCCCAACTCCTCCTGAAAAGCCCTCCAAAAGCTGGAAGTGAACTGTGAACCCCGATCTGAAATGATAGAAACAGGCACGCCATAAAGACGGACCACCTCCCTAATGTAGATACGAGCCAACCTCTCAGCACTGAAAGTAGTATGAACAGGAAGGAAGTGTGCTGATTTGGTCAATCGATCCACGATGACCCAAATGTCGTCAACACCTCTAGAAGTCCCAAGCAACCCCACAATGAAGTCCATAGTAATACACTTCCACTTCCACTCCGGAATGTGTAGTCTTTGGAACTGGCTACCAGGCCTCAAATGCTCGGCCTTCACCTGCTGGCAGCACAAACAACGAGATACATAGTCGGCAATATCTCTCCTCATACCGCTCCACCAATAATGTTGCCTCAAATCACGATATATCTTAGCCGTGCCCGGATGGATGGAATATCTAGAATCATGGGCCTTGCTCAAGATCAGCAAATCAAACCCCCAGCTCTCGAAACACACAACCGGCCATCGAATCTCAAAACCCCATCCGAATCTAAGGTAGCCTGTCTAGAATCACCTGCCAACACCCTATCTCTGAGTGCCACCAAAGACTCATCCTCGAACTAACAGTACGGAGGCTGGACCTCGAACCGGATGCTCACCAGAAGTACCCAAGTAACCAATCACATGTATCAAGTAACTAAGGCCGGACCTCTAAACGGATGCTCTCTATAAGTATCTAGGCGATAGAGGCCGGACCTTAAATCGGATGCTCTCTATAAGTATCTGGGCGATATAGGCCGGACCTTAAAACGGATGCTCTATAAATGTGCCAATGTAGCTGTTGAAAGAGTCCCAATCGATCCATGTTCATAAATGTCCGTGGAACACCATCCACATTTAACCAATCAATGTAAGTCCTTGGAACCGAATCGAAAATCAAATTAAAATCGTGAAGCCGAACTAGTGTCACCGACGTAACTCGTGAAGCCGTAACATCGGGGAAATAAGGATAACTATCGTCAGAGCAAGCGTATGACCTAGCTAAGGCCCTAACTATCTGACTTAAGTCTGCTACACCAGTCTACAGGGATCTAAGCCGGCCGAGTGATGTCGGGGAAAAATTAAGGCCTATCAGTTCTGAATCATGTATTTCTAAGGCAAGCCCTAGTCAAACCTAAACTAAGGCCTAACATGCTTTAGATAAATATTAATCAAGCATACAAACACTCCACATAGCAAGGAGGGTCAATTAGTAACACATAACATGCTCACATTTACCCGATAATTCCCATAAGAGGCCGAAACATGATTTCTAAACACCTATGCATGATTCAATAACTACCAACCCAAATCCCAACTAATCAACATGTATTCACACTCTCGAGCTCAATCTAAGAGAGGGAAACTGTAGCTTACCTGTAGGCCGATAATGCGTGCTCCAAAATACTCCTCTAGAGCTTTCCCTTTCTGAACGACGTCGAAATGCTGACACACTATCAAAAATAGAGTGAAAACGTTATTACGGTCTTTTAGACACAAAAATTGCAAGAAAAGGAGACAGACCAATTTCGGGGTCAAAACGGGGAAATTCAGACACGCGCTGAAAATTCTGGAATTAACCCCAAAAATAAGTTCTTAACAGCTCCCCGAACTTGTGTTCCGTGATGGGACACAATTCGGGGATCGGGAACAACACATAACCAACATGCAACCAAAGCCCACATTTTTCTCAAGAACTAAATAAATGGAACAACAGTTAATTCAGCATATTTACCAGAAACAGGCGTTCTACAATAAATTCTGACAAAACCACAACGCTCTCCTCAAAAATCCCCTCAAAGTGGACTCAGGAATCACTGAAATTGAACCTAATATGGATGAGTAAACAAGTCCCAAAAATCTCAAAATCAAGCTCACAAAAAAAGGGTTGTGATAGCAGGTATTTTGTGAAATTTACCTCGAACGGGGACCCCAAATCAGATTACGAGCTCACCAACGAGTTGTCCTCGAAAAATCCACAACTTTGCCTTTTGAATCACCCAGATTGGAGCTCCAAAGCTCAAGTTATCGCACTTTAAAGAAAATGAGGAATAAAGCTAAGTTGGTGTTTTATAAAGGGCAAAACTGGTCGCTAAAAACCCAAAAGTTGGTCGTTAAAGGCTCAAACTCTGGTCGCTAAAGAGTTGCACCAGATCTCAGCTTTAGCTAAATTCTTCAAAGTCTCCAATGGGGTGCTCAAAATTCGTTCGAAACCCGATAAAAATAAAACAGATATGCTACCCTACAAAAATTGACATTCCGGTCTCAACGGCGCGGTCAAAATTTCCATCAGAGGTCATTTCGATAAGAAGTGGGTCCCACACCCTAATGCCATTTTTACCCAATTCCACAACGGGCCTCGGGATTAGACCGAAAGCCTCGAGAAGCGAACAAAAGGTCATTTTAGACCAAACTGAACATTTCGGAGCTAACCACATTGATGGAATTTTCATCCGAGCGCGTTTTCTAAGAATGTTGACCAAAGTCAACCATAGGCCAAATTTTAAAGGCTAAAACGCCTAATGATCTAAACTCGCATCGAAGGCCTCGATACTCGTTCCAACTTTTCTAACAACCTAATTTGGACATTTTGAAGCGGATGGAACTGTCAGAATTCTATTTTGAGGTCGTCTTCTTGAACTATTGATCGAAAATGATCGTTCAAGGTTCATAAGCTCTAAAACTCGCACCATAACCAAACGAACGACCAGGTGACCGAACTGTCAGTCCCAGCAAGTAAAAAATGACTTGGGATTGCTACATGAACACTCTAAATGATACACAGAAGGCAAGATACAGAAATGACCAGGAGGGTCATAACATAAACCTAGTTCCATTAAGACTTGTGAATACAAATACCAAGAAATTAGAAAAAGCCCTACAGCTAATGAGGAAAAAAGAAACATAAATAATTGTGTTAAAGAAATAAAAGTTATGAATCACAACGAACGGCAAGAAATTTTTACTTATATGTCCACCAAATCTCTTAAAAAGGCATAATAGATATTAGGCGCTCTTTTAACCCTAAGATAGGAAATTATGCGCTAATAATGAATCTAATAGTGAAGAATCCAAAAATAGATGCCTTGATAGAATTCAAACGGCACATTCCTAAGATAAACCCACCTAATCTGAACAGAACTATGAGCATTATAATATAGAACTGTAGAGCAAGGAATGACCCAAATTTTTGGAGAAACTTTAGGTCAGATTGGCATAGGCCTCCTTTGGTAGCCTTGCTGGAGACAAAAATGTCGGATCACCAAGTTGTACTTTATGCTTTTTCTTTCAACAATATGATTGATGCCCCATCTATAGAAAACTTTGGTGGAATTGTTGTGTTGTGGGATGATCACCTCCTGGAGCTAGATGAAATTTCTATAACTACACAGAAAATACATGTTATGGTCAAGGTAAGCTCTACGCATGACTTATAGATATTTAGTTTCTTTTATATATATATATATATATATGTGTGTGTGTGTGTGTGTGTGTAACACCTCGAAAAGTTCTAAGTTAAGACTCGAACCATTCTTCATTTACTTGTAGGGTCATATCAGGTGATTCTTAAATTATCCATATGTGTAAAGGTAAATTCTTTAGTGTGGGAATGAATTGGGATATCAATTAAGGTCACTAGAAACTACTAGAACAAAGTAGAGTTGAAAGTCTCCTTATCGATTAAGTTTTGATGTAAGATTCTACTTGGGTCAACTTCAAACGAACATATCTCTTAGAATATAAAGAGTTACACGTCCCATAACCTATCAAATTAAAGGTATTTGAATCTTCTTTCCAACGCCACCAATTTAGTAAAAATCCAAGGTTTGAGTAGAGAGTTATGACCATTTTAGTAACCTGATATAGTGTTGTGACGAATTAGCCGACGAGAAAACATAAAAAAGGGTCCTTTTGTCTTTTTACCTCTAAGAAAACCCTAAACGAATTTCTTGACTAATTAAAGACCCAAAACAATAAGATTTTCATCTCTTAATCTACCATTCTATTTCTCTCTCAAACCCTAAGGCAAAACCCTAAGGAAATATCAAAGTAGAAGACTTCATTCAAGATTCTATCAATCTTTTTCAAGATTCTTCTTCAATATTTCAAGAAATTAATTCAAGAATCTCAAAAAAGGTTTTCTTGATTGTTTACCTTCAAGCTAGGGTTTCGAGGCTTCTGATCAAGTTCTTTTCAAGATTATTTAAGAACCTTGTTCTTCCAGGTATGTAAGGCTATCATAGTATTGGACTAGTTCATCCTCATGCCCTACAACTACTTTTAAATAAGTAAAAGAGTAATCTAGGATTCTACCCCTAGATTTGAGTATTCTTGAGATGAGTTAATTTTGAGTTCTCGAGTTACTGTTTCTTTTTGAAATTCTACTCCTACTTATTGAATTGTTATATGTTATGCATTAACATTCTTGAGTTGAGTCGTTCATGTCCAAAATTCCGCATGAACCCTATGAATTTAGTTATACAGTTTGAGAAGATTTTTAAAGTGAACACTTGAGTTATAAACTGAGTTTTTTTGAAGAAGTAAAGATGAGTTTTGAGAAATAGTTGTATTCATGAGTTTATATATGGTTATTGAGGTCCTCAACTTGAGTCGTTCATGTCCATAATTCTGCATGAACCCTACGAATTGAGTTATAAGTCTTGAGAGTCTTTGAAAGTCAATCGTTGCGTTTTAAACTGAGTTTTAAGAAAAAGTTTAAAGGTTCTATTTCATAAAAACTTAAGAGTTTCTAACGTTATTTTATTCATATATATATTCATATACGTATGTACCTATGTTAATTATTGGACTTGAAAGATAAGTTCATAAGTACATATTTTCAAGAAGGTAAACATGTCTCATGTTTTGAAAAGTATTTCAAGTAATGTAAAATGCCCATTCTTTGTAATGGGCGAATTGAGCACAAAGTTATATTAATTATTTTGGGAGTAGTATCAAGCACCGAGTTGGGTTAGAGTCTTTTATGATTCGAAAGTCCCATAGAACTGCGTAGCCAACATAGGATAGGATATCATTGATTCTTCATGTGACTCCTCACTGTCTCTAAGAAGGTTAATTAGATGGATCCATAGTCACGATATCATCATATACCCCTGGCAAGGTATAAGATGGGCCCTTGCAACGTGCGGCGGGACGTTGTACATTGCTAGGCTTATGATAATGGTTGTCGGTTAGAGAAACTCCCCACAAGTAAAGTATATTATTTTCATGTGGCTTTCATTGTATATTTTATTGTAAAGCTTAAATTGGTTTCACTTCATGTTCATGTATTTATTCAGTTTCGTTTCTTTCAGTCATTCAATTTATTTATTTGTTTACTCATATATATTACATACTCGTACATTCCATGTACGGATGTAATTTGACCTGCATCCTTTTATGATGCAGATATAGGTGTTCATGATTGACAGCATGCGCTTAGTTGAGATCATTCTATACTATAGTTAGCTTTGGTCTCCTTGTATGCCATAGGACTTCACAGTTACTTTACTATTAGTAGTTTTGAGGTGTCATGGGTCTTGTCCTTGCATCCTTCCTTAATAGTGGAGGCTTTATAGATAGACAGTTTTGGAGAGTCTTTCAGTTTCAGCTATTTTATTTAAACCTTATGTTTCATACTAAGTATATTCAGCAAAGTTTTAAGATTCAATAAACTGTTTTTAAATGTTTCTTTTAATTTGATGTTTATGTATGCTCAAGTTAGTCTTCCGCTTGCAGTTAGCCAGGATGATAGTTCGCTTGGGGACGAACAATGGTTCTTGAGTGACGACTATGTCCAGGGTGTAGGCTCGGGTTGTGACAAACTTAGTATAAAAGCACATAGTTCAAGTGTCCTAGGCTGTCTATGAAGCCGTGTCAAGTAGGATCTTATTTATGATTGTGAGGGCCCCACTTCTAAAAAATGAGGGACTACAAACATTTAAGAAAGTTTACCTTCTTTCATACTCTAAATCGTGCAGTAGAACTATGTCATAAGGAACTTATTCAAACTCGTGTGTTTCTTAGATTCATTCGACTATCCCTCATACTCGTAGTTGAAAAGCAAAGCCAGTTCCATATCGATGAGTTACTCTTAGCAAAAGTGTTAAGGAAGTCATGAGAATGTAGAAGAGCTTGATAGAAGCCCGTGAGTGAGTTAAGTGTTGAGTTTCTAAAGAATGCACTCTGATTTATATGATTCATGTGTTCGAGTTAAAAGCGAAATGTATTCCCAGACTCTTTTTCCTAATTTTATTTCAGTTGAGGCCCTTATGAGGAACTGTGTTTAAGAGCTTGGATAGTGTTTTCACCCGAAGATATAGTATGAGTTACAATGTTATAAGTAGTAGTAGTAAAAGTGCCAAGTGTCAGAAGAATGAATGTAGAGTTATAGTAATCTAAGAAAGGAAGATAGTGATGAGGCAAATTATGTTGTTGTAGTCATGCACCGGTAAGTTATTAATGAGGATTTTTCCATTACAGGTAGACTAAAAAGTGATGAGTTTGTGTAAATTTCATGATAGAAGGTAGAGTAAGAGTTACTAGTATGGATGAGTTAGAGTATACTTTAACCAAAAGGGAGTTTATTTCAATGGAACATTGTGTTAGTGAATGCCAAGTATAGGTGTTGAATAAAAGAGTAGAGTATTCATGAGCTGATAGATCTAAGCTAGGCTTATGATTTTTAAGGGAGAACCCATAATATTTAGAGGGTTATAGAACTAATTAGGCAATGATGTATAGCGAATGGGTAAATAGTACTTAAGTTGTGAAAAGAAGTATGACGGTAAATTGTAAGTATGAAGACTAAGAGGTAAAGATTGACTACCTTTCAGAAGGTCTTAGTAGGCGTGTGTTTCTTAATTTTTATCTAGTAGTTGTAAGTTAGTATAGTAAGAGAACAATCATGTTGATATCCAGGATTAGTAATAAACATTAAGCTTGAATTTGAGATGAGAGTCGTGGTAAAAAAGATGGCAACATGAGGGTGATGATGGTATTTTTGAGATCTGATCTGGTAGATTAACATAGAGTAGGAGAGGATTTAATAGATTAGTTACAATGAAGGTGAGTGGTCCAAGTATGCGATTCTCACTTTGAGGTAAGAGTAGTGAAGTGTGGCTAAGTCATTAGAGTAACAAGAATATTAAGAGGTGTACCCGAGGTTGAATGTAACCAACTGAGGTTCTAATTAAGTTTATTTTTCATATATGCCTAGATAGTATATTTGAGCTGTCAATGTGGAATAGGCTGAGGTATGCATTAGTTTTCCCTTAAAGAGTTAGATGAAGCGGCTTTATAAGCCAATGAGAGGAGGTTAATAGAAGCATCTTAGAAAAATGTCCTAGAAGGAATCTTAGTACCTACTTATGGAGAGTTATGTAGCCACGAGATAAGCCTTTCCGAGTTTTAAAGGAAATGTAGACCAGTTTAGAGATGAGGGAATAGGTCCACTATCTTCAAGGGTCTGTTTTAGACATAAATTAAAGGGGAGATTATGAGATGAGAAACCAATTCAAGTGTTGAGGATGATATAGTGATGTTTTTCGAATGAGTTTTAGAGGTTCATCAATCCATTCATACTCTAGCGTATTCTCAAAGTTTAATTATTACAACATCTTGTTGACATTTCTAATATCAGAATTATGTCTATAACCTATGCACATACACTTCATAGAGTTTCACATCTATGCTCACTTTCTAGAATGAAGGGTAAAAACTTTAGCCCATTAGCCTCGAGCTTAATCCATAAAGTTGTGGATATCAATCCCAAGCTATGAACCTATTCATATAAGCATTCATATCTCACAAATTCATAATTTAATCTTAATGGCTAGCAACATAATGTTATGTCATGCATATTCTTATATCAGATATCTCGAATGAATCGTGCTTATGATCTTTCACCCTAAAGTCCTTTCAGTAATCCTTTTTAGTTTTGGAGAGTGGTGTTGTTGATAGTAGTTGTGTGATGATGGAGGAGAGGATTGTCATTTCTTATTGTGATAATGATGGTGTGCTTATTCCATCTAAGGTTATGAATGTGGAGGAAAAAGGAGATAAGGTTTTACAATGAGTACTAAATCAGCTTCTTGGTGGTAATGCATGAATGATCGGTTGGTAGAGATGATGAGAGGATGAGAAGTTCTTAGAAAGTAGGTTCGTAAGAGTCTATGGAGTGGTTAAGGTTCTAAGCATGAATGTGGTGTTGTTAACATGTGGACAATGCGTGATAGATTACGTGTTTCGTGATATGAGCTCAAGGTTAGCTGAATGTAGCTGTAAGGAGTAGTGTTCTTGGGATGAGATTTCCTACAGAGGTATAGAACCCGAATCTTATAATTTAGATCAGACTAATCACCCTATGTTAAGTACTTTGTGATTCTGAGTTAGACTTGAATATAGTAAAAGTAACCCCTTTCCATTCTCACACCAGCCTTCATTCAAGGACGAATGGTCCCAAAGGGAAGATATTGTAACACCCCGAAAATTTCTAAATTAAGACTAAAATCATTCTTCATTTACTTGTAGGGTAATATCGGGTGATTCTTAAATTGCACATATGTGTAAAGGTAAAAAAATTTAGTGTGGGAATGATTTTCGATATCAATTAAGGTCACCAGAAACTCCTAGCTATCAAAAATCATTTCCATATCCCCCTTGGTTTGAGTATTAACTTAGAAATTTTAAGTAATATTTCATGCATAAATATGTCTTAATTCCATTTGTAGGTCCTTAAATAGCGATAAGCTTCTTCAGAAAAAGGTTTAAGTCTTCATCTCTACTTAACATACTTATCCTAACATTTCTTGAATCACTTCCAAATCTACTTCCACTCCTTGTATGAATCTTGTGTTCTTTAAGAAGCTTTTCACAATCCTCATCTTCACCTCCTTTGCAAATTAGACATGCAAATGTCGTTTCAAAAAACAATGTGAATTTCAAATTTAAAAGAAAAGAAAACTTTTTTCAAATATATATTGATAATATCATAGCTTATAATCCTAAACGTGGCATAACATTATAATTTTTTTTGAAGTTGAATTATTTTTTAAACAGACTAAAAAGAAAATGTTACATTCTAATCTTTTGTAATTACCAGGGTGTGATTCACAGAAGTCTTTTGTGAAAAAGCAATATTGAAAAGGGTATTTCTGGAGGACAAAAAGGTCATTGGCCAAAACAACTTGTCTTAACTTCTGTCACCTGTCAGTCATAAGAGACTAACTATATTCAATGAAATTTTCCATTTTGGGTTCCAAACAGCTATCAGAGATCACTTCAAGAATCTTTGCATCTCTAACTTGAGCTTCTTTTGATACACCAATTGTACTAATCTCCATGAACTTCGTCATCTTTCTTGCCACCTCTTTGTCTTTAACAAGTGTCCAACTACATGCAAATCAAATTATAATTAATGAGAAATTGAAATTTGTATACTTCTAAAAGTTCATATCGAAAGGGGAGAGTAGGAATAATGATAACATTGTTTCCATGTAATCAATAGACTTGTAATTAATGTTTGAGAAACATACCCAATTCTGGAACCAGCATGACTAGTGCATTTGGAAATAGTAAAGAGCATAAAATCATGGTTGGTAGGTGAGGTAATAGCAGTGTACTGTGGCCAATAATAAGCTAAATCATAGATTAATTTTCCTTGATCTTCATTAACTACAGGCTATTTAATAACCCCATCAGGATTATTTGGAGAAGTAATGAACTCAATATAAGGTCCATTTTTCTTAAAAGTTTTTGCATCTCCTGTCCATCTGTGAAGTCCTAACTTTACAAATTCAGTCACTTTTGGATATGCCTGCAACAAGACATAAATTATTAATAATTAATAAAAAATGTCACATTTAAATTTGACTAATTAGGTCATATGATATGTTCCATGAATTATAATTCATGTTGAATATATTTAAGAGTATGGCCTAGTGATCACTGATGTGGATTAGGAAAATAGAATGTTATATTTAATGGATCTAACATGTACCAAAAATCATATGATTAATTAATAAAGAACAATAATGTTAGACATGTTATAACAATATCTGAAGTCAAAAGAAATCATTAGCACTGTTGAATCTTAAAACCTTAATTTATTTGAAAGGCGCCTTTCAATAAAGTTTAACCTCAAACTGCCAATTTTATTGAGCATAGCATATCCATCACAAGTTAAATAAAAATATATCGTATAAACGTGTACCAAATAAAAATGTGTAGCTAAAACTACACTGATTGGATTAGGTTGATCAATAAGAGAAAGAGCATAAAGTGCAGATTGCATAAGCTGGCTTGATCCATTGCCAACACAATATAATGATCATCCACAATTGCATGTCGAACTACATTGTGTAACTTCTTAACTAGTTCCTCTAGTTTTGACTCCAAGAACCAACACAAGCTCTTACCATTAGCAAAATAACTCAATGAATCATCACCATTGAATGTTATGCCACAATTGTTCCCCATTTTTCTCCAATATGACTCATACATTGTTCGATCACCACTATACACACGACAAAATTCAAAACTTAAATTAGTATTCCAACAAAGAATTAAGTAATTTGTAACATTTCTATAAATTTTATGAAAATGGACCTAATCTCTTGAAACATAATAAAGCACTCAATATTGAATAAATCGAAATTGGTGATTCCATACATAAAAAAAATTGAATCATGAGGATTGACCATGACCATAAGTGTATAACTTATATGAAACATTCTAACAAAAAATAAATTAGAATTGTAAAAGAATACTCACTAATCTAGAATAGTAGTGATGGAAGTGTCCTTAGTGTCCTTTTTTGGAGTTGTGCAAGGGACTGAAGAACACTTGACAAGGCAATCATTTCTTTCACACATCTTTTTCACTTTCTTATAAAATCATAAATCAATCACAAATAAATTTATGGGAGGAGAAGATAGATTTGGGATCTATATATAGGGAATGAAACAAGTCTAATTGCCACAAAAATCTTTTTTAATTAATATCCAGAATTTTAAATGGATTTTCTTAATAATTGCAGTTGTTGTATCCACAAAAGTCTTTATAAGTAATTTGACTAGATTTTTAAATGGGTTTTCCCAATTATCTATTCTTAATTATAGTTATTAAGTTATTTATTACATAGCTTAGTCGTGCATTATATTACTTATGCATGCTTATTTGTCATAATATAATTACAATATAATTATAAGTGTATTGTTTGGTTGCACAAGAAATCTCTGAAGTAATTGGACTAGATTCTTAAATGGGTTCTCCTAATAAATGCAAATATCTATTATTAAATTTAGTTATTACATAGCTTAGTCATTACGCAATATAATACTTACACAATGTAATAACACACTTAAATTAATGTAAAAATAAAATTTAAACATCAAAATTAAAAGTTAATAATGTGCCTTTAAAAATGTCAAGCCCTGAGCCTACACCCTTGACGTGGCCGACACTCGAGAATCATTTCTGGCTCCAAGCGAAACCTTGGCCTGATTCAACTCTCAGCGGAAGACTCATTCAACATAAGATAAACTCAAAATATAAAGTTTTAACTCAAATGTCGCAAAATAATAAACTTAGAAATGTATAAGAACATTTAATTGGTCACAAGGGAAACATAAGTCTAGAATATGAAACAATGGAAATGAAAAAGACTCATGAAGTACTATTGTCTATCTATTTATGAAGTCTCTAACAAGTACAATGAAAGTCGGGACAAGACCCACAACATTTAACTAAACCAAAAAGTAAATGGGAATCCTCCGAAAGCGAGGTTCACCAAAAATTTGGAACTCGACTGGATCAACGAAGTGCCGAGTGATGATCCTGGTTACTTGTATCTGCATCAAAATGATGCAGGTCAAATGGCGTCAGTACACGGAATGTACGAGCATGTAAGGGGAACACTGAACATAAGTTGCATTCTTGAACCGATAAAAGGAAACCAAACTCACCTCACCTCAACTCAACTCAAGTTAACTCAACTCAAGGATAATCAAACTCAGGACTACTCAACTCATTTTAGTATAAAAGTAACAATAGAGATGCATTATAAACAAAGCTTTCAAAACAATAGATAACAACTCAATGTATTTAAAAATAGGATAATAGCTCAGCTTGTATGTAATAATACAAAAATAAATCAATTTGGGAGATTCTCTAACCGACTACCATCACTATGAGCTATGTGATGATACAACGTCTCGCCCACGCTGCCAAAACTGTCTTATACCTTGCCGGAGTATAATACATCCTCAACTAAGTGTATCCACTAAGCTATGCTTAATCAATAAGGAATCATCTAAAAAGTATGACCCTTTCTACCCACGTTAACTACATGGTTTATGAGAACTTTGAGTTGTATGAACTCGTCCCCATATCAATGCTCAATACTACTCCCAAAATATAACTCAACTAATATGCTTAAAAACATTTTCTCATCCTATATCTTTGAGATTATTACTCAAAAATTTCTCTTAAAAGATATTATACTCAAAATAAAGTCCTCATGAACTTATTTGGAAATCGATGTTTCCTTTCTTTTTAAATGTGAAAACATTACTCTTGGGAATACTTAGTTCTATATATTCATTTTTAAAAAAATGGAACTCAACTCTCCTCATCCTCAGACTCAAGTACTCAAGCATTAAAACAAGTTTTAAAAGATTGTAAAAGGCTTCTCAAATGACTCAAAAGAACTCTCAAGACTTTACTCTGAACTCTACTTGAATTTGAATTATGAATTCAAGGGTTATGATTCATGTTATGAAGGATCTCTCGATGTTTAAGATGTAGTTTAGAGTAGTTAGAATCATAAAGGAGTAAGGGTACACCTTAAAGGAACTCAAACGGATCAAATGAATGAAAGCAGGATGGGTAGGCGAACCTGACACACTGAGTGGCGCGGGGCAACAGGCCTTGAACTTTAGAGGCGTAGTTCTGGCGCACTTCTGGTGCGGCGCGCCAGCCTCTGCCTAGAAAATCCGATGAATTTTTCTTTCTCATTTTCTGATTGTAATTCACCTAGAATCGAATGGTTTCTTCAAACCCTCTTAGATACGTTTACTCAACTTACTTAAACGAAAATCTACTCCAAACCCTCAAGAATAATTTTCATTAACAAGACCCTCACCTCAAGAACTCAACCCAACATCACAATTCAAGAACGACGAAGAATACCTCAAGAATATTATCAAGAACCTCAATATACTCAATCTCATAGATGAATCCGATAATATAAATCATGATTGGTTTGTGGGTGAACGATATCCTCACTATGAAAGCTTAGATACCTTAATTTTATGAAATTCCTCGACGAATCTCATGATCCTTGACGAACGCCTTGAACCTTTCCTCTTTTCTCCTCTGAACACTTCTCAAAATCCTAAGCGTATATTGTGAAAATTGACCCAAATCAAATTTCACCCCAAAAATATTACCAAAAACATTTTAAACTGATGGGGTAAGGAAAAGACTAAAATATCCCTCATTAATTTAGGTAAAATTCCTTAACTGGACATGCCGACTTCAAACGGGTATATCTCCCTCATCCAAACTCAAAACTTAGCAAACTCGGTGACGTTGGAAAGAGAATTCAAAGACCTTTCATTTGATATCTTATGGGACACCTAATTCATCCTATACTAAAAGTTATGATCGTTTGAAGTTTACCCAAAATTCACAACTTAAGCTTAACTTGAACAAATCTCAAATTAGTTCTTCCGAAATTTAGCTCTTTCTAAGGAGGGATGTTACAATATCTCCCCCTTGGGAACACTAGTCCTCGAATAAGACCAATCTAAGTAGACTAAGGGTGGTAACATCTAACACCAGCTCAAACACCCAACATGTAAATTAAAACAACATTTTAAATAAAATAGTACCAACAAAAGAATTAGTACCTTAGTTTGAAGATTCTCCGGAAGCAAAGAGATGTGGGTATCTCTTTTTCATATCCTCCTCAGCCTCCCAAGTAGCTTTCTCAACAAGTTGATTCCTCCATAAGACCTTTACTGATGCTACCTCCTTGGTTTTCATTTTGCAAACCTGATGATCAAGTATCTGAACGGGAATCTCCTCATAAGATAGTTTATCCTTAATACCAGTATCTTCAGTCGGGCACTTAGCAATGAACTCTTCAATACACCTCTTCATACTACTCCACCAAAAAATTCTCTCAAGTCACGATACATCTTTGGGGAACCCGGATGGATATAGTATCTGGAGTTATGAGCTTCCTTCATGATCCTCTCTTGAAGTTCATCCACCTTTCGGTACACACAATCTACCTTGCTACATCAATACACCATCTCCTCCTTGTTCAAAAGCCATCACTTTTTACTTATGAACATTTGCCTTCAATTCAAGCAAAACAGGGTCTTGGTCTTGTTTCTCTTTCATTTCGAACACTAGCGACGATTTAGCCTCATTCATCACCACTACTCCTCCTTCATTGGAATTCATTAACCGCACTCCCCAATCGTGCGAGTCTGTGCACATCTTTGGCTAATTAATTCTTGCCTTCCTTTACATGGGAAATACTGCCCATAGAAAACCAGCTCAAGGCATCAGCAACAGCATTAGCCTTACCTAGGTGATAGAGAATACTCATGTTATAATCCTTGAGTAACTCCACTCACCTCCTATGTCTGAGATTAAGCTCTTTCTGACTGAATACATACTAAAAACTCTTGTGATCGGTAAACACATCAACTTAAATGCCATAGAGATAGTGACGCCATATTTTCAAAGCAAAACACTACGACAGCCAACTCTCGATCATTGGTTCGGTAGTTCCTCTCGTGAATCTTAAGTTGTCTGGAGGAATAAGCTATAACCTTGCCATTCTGCATCAATACACAACCTAGTGCATCTCTAGACTCATCAGAATCCACAACAAAACCTTGCGTTCTTGCTAGTAAGGTCACCACTGGGGGTAGTAGTCAACCTAGTTGAAAGCTTTTCTCACAAGCTTCAGACCATTAAAACTTTGTTGTCTTCTGAGTCAACTTGGTCAAAGGGGATGAAATAGAAAAAAAACTCCTCGACAAACCTTCTATAATAACCAACCAATCCCAAGAAACTCCTAATATCAGTTGGAGATGTAGGTCTAGGCCAGCTCTGACTACCTCAATCTTTTGAGTGTCAACTCAAATCCCATCACCAGAAACAATGTGGCCTAAGAATGCCACAGACTCAAGACAAAACTCACACCTATAGAATTTAGCATACAACTCTCTATCTCTAAGTGTTTGAAGAACTACTCTGAGATGACTAGCATGATCCTCCCCATTCCTCAAATAAATCAGAATGTCATTAATGAAAACGATAACAAGCATATCAAGATAAGGCTTGAAAACTCTATTCATAAGGTCCATGAATATTGCAGGAGAATTAGTCAAACCAAAAGACATGACTAGAAACTCATAATGACCATAACGGGTCTTGAAAGCTTTCTTAGGGATGTCACTTTCTCTTACTCCCAACTAATGATAGCCAGATCAGAGGTCTATCTTAGAAAAACAGGTGGCACCCTGAAGTTGATCAAAAATATCATCAATCCTTGGAAGTGGATACTTATTTTTGGTAGTAACCTTGTTCAACTGACGGTAATCTATACTCATTCTAAGAGAACCATTTTATGATAGACATGCATAAAACATTAAAATCATGCTAAAAGAGAGGACATTTTATGACATGCAATTGACCAAGATAAAACATGATATAAAAGGGTTAGAAAACATGTCATACAACCATGGTTACTACAAGCTAACTTCATTTAGAGCCTTTGAACACATATGAGATACTTCTTGAACTAACCTTAGTTCACTATTAGTGTGGGTAATTAGCCTTAACTGACATAGAGACCATGTGACTTATAACATGATCCCTGTGTCTCCCACACCGAAAAGTGTTGTCCTACTTGTCAAGGTAGAACCATGAACTTCTAGCTTAAGTGGATCCATGATATGAGGCCAAAATACATATTTTTAATCATTATTTGCCTCATATTTATTATTTATATTTGTCCTTTTTAAGCGTGAATTTTATGAATTGTGCTAAATAGTATATTTTATTTGTAGGATTAAACTGGTGGAAAAATGAAGAAATTTGGAGCTAAAACGAATTAAAGATGAAAAGTTGAAAAAGGAAATCAAACAGACAGCTTAATGGATTAAATTTAATATAATAATATATTTATACATAAAGTTGGTTACATGCAAAATTGCTGCAGAATTAAAAATCTGCCAATCCATCATTGCCACGTGTCAATTGTTGGCAGCCAAGAGAACTGGACGGCCGTAATATGCAATTCAAACAGCCTGCATCTGCCACGTGTCAGCAGTCGGAGGGTTCTTATTATTATGAGGCGGAGGCAACAGAAATAGCAAATACTCCCTCCGTTTCATAAAGAATGACCTGATTTGACCTGGCACGAAGTTTAAGTAAATAAAGAAGATTTTTGAATCTTGTGGTCCTAAATTAAAGTTATGTGAAATGTACAAAATTGCCCTTAATCTTGTGGTCTTAAACATGCCACGTGGAAAGCAAAAAGTAAAATGTTACCAAAAAAGGAAAGAGGTCATTCTTTTTTAAACTGACTAAAAAGGAAAGGAGGTCATTCTTTGTGAAACGGAGAAAGTAATTCACGCGAAAAAAAATAAAGGAATCCAATTCCTTTTGATTTTGGATTTCTTATTTTATTTGGACTCAGTTATTTAATTTAGGATTTTTTTATATCTATAAATAGTCCAGAGAAATAATTATTTTGGAGGAGAAATTCATAAGGTATATTTTGTAGGGTTCTTTTATTCTTCTTATTTTAGGGTTAGACTTTTTTACTTTTATTCTAGTCCTTGACTTGTGAGATTTACTTGCAACTTTAGCAATTCATAATTTCCTAAGTTGGTTTTGAAGATTTTGGTGTTGCAATTCAAGTTGAATTTCTGGGTTTATTATTCTTGTTACGTAAGTTCATAAATCTTTTATCTAAAATAATGAATTGTGTTCATATGATTATTGGTAACTAAACTCCACAACTAGGGTTGTGGGAACCATGAGCGATTAAAAAAGTATGAATAGTAAATAAGTAATCTTTGAATAGTGTTTTGCATACATTGATAATTCTTTCGTTTAGAAGTCTTTTTAACGAGTGCACGCATTAGAACATGCATTGTTGCTACTTGCTGGACCAAGGAGGTAATCAACAAGAAAAGAATTATCAGCATAGATTTAGTGTGATCATACTATCTAATAGGCTAGTGACGATTGGTGCGAAGTAATCACTAAGCCAAACATCGATGTGATGTCTAATATGAGGTAAAGGCAAGGGTTAGTAAGTTATACACACGTAGCCGGACCAAGGTGCGGGGTGAAATTCTCTAGATGTCGGACCAAGGATTTAGAGATACCTAACTTATCACTTTGCATGTATAGTACATTTAGAAAGGATTGCTATTACTAGGATTACTGCGTTATGAGCTTGTGGGGAACACGTATACCCTAGTTAATTCCCTCATATTGATAATAACCGAAATTGACTTTTGTTTACTAATTACTTACTGAATTCTTACAAGTTGTTTCACAACCCCCCCCCCCTCCTTTAATTACTTGTTTCTTGAAATAATTTGACTAAACGAATATAATTGTTGGTTAAATTTAAGTCTAGAGCATTTTCCTCGTGAGATCGATCCAATCTACAAGTTAGGTTCTTTACTTGATAACGATCACATATGTTTTTTTAGGAAAGTGTAATTTGAGCGTATCAAAGTTTGGCATTGCTACCGGGGTATAAGGATTTTAGATTAAACTAACTACATTATTGAACTTTAGTCAAGTATTTCCCGATTTTACGTTTTTGTTTTTAGTTTTGTTTTCTATAGGTTTCAACTCTAGTGTATGTCAAGTACACGGAGTCGTTGTGAATTCTTGGCCCCCTACGATCTTGAATTAAGAAAAACTTTGAGGAAAATGGCTAATCAAGGAGATAGAATTTGAGTAACTAAGGTGTCTGCGTCGTGCCGCGACGTTAAATTAAGCGCTTATTGGGAGGCAACCCAATTAGTAGTGTAACTTCTTATTTTATTTTTATTTTATTAGTGTCACTTTTTTAATAGTGTTTTTGCAGATAAGGGGAAGTCTGAGTATCCAAAAAAAAATCAAAACAAAGGAGTATGTTTGAGCTTAAGTGAGGGGTGTGTTCAACCCTTGATGAAAATAAAGAGAACATGCTACTAGCTTGGCCATAAGGCCTCAGGGAGTTTTCCTAACCCTTGTTTTAATTTTTTATTGATGCTTTGGGGATATAGCATATTTTTAAGTGTGGGGTTGAAGTAATGAATTCCTAGTTTCTATTGTTTTATTGAGTCTTTTCTTTTTTTTAAGGATGGGTTCCTTGGCTTTTGTTTTTGGTTCTTTTCCTGAGGTTGGTCCCTTTGAACCGAGTGTCTTTTATTTTTTAGGAATAAATTTTCTTTTAATTTTTTTTGAGAGAAAAGAAAAGACCCTTTTGAGTGGTGTGATACTTACAATTTAGGCCTAAATTTTTAGTAGTACTTTCTTGGGAATGCTTGATTCATGATAAGGAAATTGCAGACTCTTGACACATAAGCTCACGGTTGTGACTTTGTATATAGCTTATTTTATTTTGTAGTTTGTTATGATCTCGTTTCTCTTAGAAGTGGAATTGATCCATCTTGATTGATACTTGTGCCATGTGTGGTGAGAATTTGTTTATTCATGATTTGCATCTTAGTCTAGAACTTGCCCTGCATGTTATTGAAGCGAAATAAAAAGTGTTGCCTTGTTTAGGAGATGAAAATAGGCTTTCTTTGATTTGTCTGGTAAATTTTAGTTTTTTCACATATTATATCACTAGTTAACTCTTTTGAGACTTTTAGCCTATATTTTTCTTGTAAACCACATGATCAAACCGAATCCCTTTTTATTGATACTATAATTCTATTTAATCCGAAAAGAAATTCTTAATGCACTGTGTTGAGAAGAAAAGTTGAAAAAATTGGTAGAAGTGAAAAAAAGGGGTGAAAATGCTTGATGTGTGAAGAATGAATAAAAGTGTGAAAACTTTGTTTTGGCCCTAGTCCCTTGTGGATATTGTGCACCTCAACCAAGCTTAAAAACTTAAGTTGAGGGTGGCTAATTCAGAAGTATGCTTAAAACATTGGCCCTGGTCCTACCAAGGAAATTGTGTACCTCACTTGAGCCTCAAAGCCTTGAGTTGAGGGTGGCTAGTGCAAAACCTCAAAAAGGAAATATTGAAAAAAAGAGAAAAAAAGAAAATAAAGATTGAAACATTCATTTGATGATGAGCAATACTTGTGAAATAATTTTTGAAGAGAGGGCTGAAAATAATGAGAAGAAAATAATGGGTGATAAAGTTTTAAAGTGCAAAGTGATTAATGAAGTGTAAGTCACTATTATATAGCTTTCCTACCCATTCTCTAGCCTACATTACAACCCGTTAAAGTCCTATTTGATTTTATTCAAACATGCTTAATTAGTGGAGATGTACATAATGGGCAAGCCTCTGGTTCTTTGTGCATACATGTGAAATTTTTTTGTGAATGTGAGAGTTGTTCTTGATATGAAGTCCTTAATTTATATTCAATTTTTTGAATTGAGTGTGTGGACTATTTCTTTTTATGAGGGCACTTGTTTCATGACAGATATGTGATTTTATTATCTTTCTTTGATATATGAGAGTAGGTGAGCAAGCTTAAATTTGATGAGTTCAAAGTCCTTCCTTGAGGTTAGGAGGTTAAAGGTTTGTTGTTTATTTGGATGTCTTGCATAATGATTAAGAAGCCTACTTGATGTTTTGAAATTGATATGTTGCCTAATTGTTTGTATTAACCAAAGTGATGACATTCCTATTTTGATCTATTGAGATGAGCTTTAATGTTTGCTCGAGGACAAACAAAAGTTTAAGTGAGGGGTGTTGTTTTGAGGCTAAAATACATACTTTTACTCATTATTTGCCTCACATTTATTATTTATATTTGTCCTTTTTAAGCGTGAATTTTATGAATTGTGCTAAATAGTATATTTTATTTGTAGGATTAAATTGATGGAAAAATGAAGAAATTTGGAGCTAAAACGAATTAAAGATGAAAAGTTGAAAAAGGAAATCAAGCAGACAGCTTAATGGATTAAATTTAATAGAATAATATATTTATACATAAAGTTGGTTAGATGCAAAATTGCGGCAGAATTAAAAATCTGCCAATCCATCATTGCCACGTGTCAAATTTTAGAAGCCAAGAGAACTAGACGGCTGTAATGTGCAATTCAAACAGCCTTCAGCTGCCACGTGCCAGCAGTTGGAGGGTTCTTATTATTATGAAGAAGGCGGCAACTAAAATAGCAAATAATTCACGCGAGAAAAAAATAAAGGAATCCAATTCCTTTTGGTTTTGGATTTCTTATTTTGTTTGAACTCAGTTATTTTATTTAGGATTTTTTCTATATCTATAAATAGTCCAGAGAAATAATTATTTTGGAAGAAGAATTCATAGGGAAATACTTTATAGGGTTCTTTTATTCTTCTTATCTGAGGGCCAGACTCTATTCCTTTTATTCTAGTTCTTGACTTGAGAGATTTAGTTGCAACTTTAGCAATTCTTAATTTTTTAAGTTCGTTTTGAATATTTTGGTGTTACAATTCAAGTTAAATTTCTGGATTTATTATTCTTCTTACGTAAGTTCATAATTCTTTTATCTAAAATAATGAATTGTGTTCATATGATTATGGGTAACTAAACTCCACAACTAGGGTTGTGGGAACCATGAGCGATTAACAAAGTATGAATAGTAAATAAGTAATCTTTGAATAGTGTTTTGTATGCATTGATAATTCTTTCGTTTAGAAGTCTTTTTAACGAGTGCACGCATTAGAACATGCATTGTTGCTACTTGCTGGACCAAGGAGGTAATCAACAAGAAAAGAATTATCAGCATAGATTTAGTGTGATCATACTATCTAATAGGCTAGTGACGATTGGTGCGAAGTAATCACTAAGCCAAACATCGATGTGATGTCTAATATGAGGTAAAGGCAAGGGTTAGTAAGTTATACACACGTAGCCGGACCAAGGTGCGGGGTGAAATTCTCTAGATGTCGGACCAAGGATTTAGAGATATTTAACTTATCACTTTGCATGTAGTACACTAGGAAAGGATTGGTATTACTAGGATTACTGTGTTATAAGATTGTAGGGAACACGTATACCCTAGTTAATTCTCTTATCTTGATAACAATCGAAATTGACTTTTGTTTACTAATTACTTACTGAATTCTTACAAGTTGTTTCACAAACCCACCCACCCACCCACCTCCCCTTTAATTACTTGTTTCTGGATGTAATTTGACTAAACGAATATAATTATTTGTTAAAGTTAAGTCTACACCATTTTCCTCGTGGGATCGACCCCAACCTACAAGTTGGGTTCTTTACTTGATAACGATCGCTTATGCTTCTTTAGGAAGGTGTAATTTGAGCGTATCAATCCACTAGCTAATGTCTACTTTGGACAATCATCCTATGGAGGCACAGAGGTAAGGGATAATGAGATTGCTTCTAGAAACCCGGCCTCTACTAACAAGACAACTTCCATCTCAATATCTTCTCGGTTCTAAGCATAAATCCCACGGAAAATTCATTTCTTACTTGACCTTATTGTGAATGGAAAGGCATCCTAGGATAACCAATCAAACCTAGTTTCGTTAGGATAGCTCTTACTCTTTGATTCAATTAGGTGAGAAAGCCTTTCAACCTAAGAATCCTTTCTATGTGAGAAAATCTTCCGCATCTAGCTTTTATGTGTACATTAGAAAATCCTTTCAATAACACATCATGATCATCATCATTGACACTTTACTCTCAAGGCATCCTTAAAACATTTGCATAGAATTCATAAAAAAATGCATAAGTCCATAATTTTCCTCTTGAGGTTCAAACCTACTTTCAATCATCAACATTTAGAAAATATGGATTAGATATGGATTTCATCATAAATTCATGTAAAGCTCGCAATACATGCTCAATTTCATAAAACTCTTTCTTTAAAATCAAAATCCCACATCATATGAGATTCATAATTTGAAAACATGGGGATTACATGGGTTCATGGGTAAATCATCATAAAATCATAATATTTCATCAATTCATACATAAGAGATCATAATTCTATCATTTAAATCGATAATGAAAAAAACCCATGATAATTGAAGAAATCCCTAACTCAATTGGGGAATTCTACCTTTAGAAATAGAGGAATTTGGAAACTCCGTGAATGGAAGAAATTTATGGATTAAAACTATCATACCTTGAAGCCAAATGCTTATCATCAATGGGTGTATTGAGAGTTCACTTGAAACCCTAGGTTGAATCTTTCTTCTTCTTCAAGTTTCTAAAGAGAGAAATATTTTGGAGAGGAGAATTGATCTTCTTTTGTGATTTTGGAAGAATGACCTGAATTGGCTAATTTAGGGGTTGAAAACACTTATATAGGGATCGTAGTGAAAGGTTAAACGATGTAGTATAGGAGTTAATTAATTAGGAAAAGACCTACGACCACTGCCTACAGACAATGGTCAAGACGATGGACCATCCTGCACGATCGTCAATAGTGGTCAGAAACATGAAATTTGGCCAGTTAACCACGGATAGTGGTCTGAACTACGGTCTGTAGTTCAGGCCGTGGTCCTGAGCTTCTGCAGACTTGGCAGGGTGGCTGATCCACGGACCACACTATGGTCCATGGTCTTACCCACGGGTCGTGGTTGGCCTCCGTGGCTGGCACCTGTGACTTCCCAAAATTTGTTTCATTTCCCTTTTCTGGACACAGAGTGTTACACCTCTAGAAACTCATTCACAACTAGAACTGATTGAATAGGTGGTGTCTCAACACTAGAGTCATTAACTCGAAATAAGTTATAGATACACCCCTTGGAAACCAACTTTCTCGCCTTAAGGTACAAAATAAAACGACCTTTAGGCACTGCTGAACTACTCCTCCACTCAATAACTGGGTCATTAGGAAACTAAAAGTTAACTACTTGAGTTCTACAATCAGCTGAGGCATAACAAGCATGAAATAACATGAAAGTCTACCATATTTAACTTGATTAAGTCTGCCATAGTGTCCTTGTGATTGACAGAAATGGTACAATCACGATTAACTCTCTCAACTAGAATAGACTCACCAACAGGTGTGGAAACACTGACGAGCTCAAGAATTTTTTTGGGAATAATATTAAATCTCATAGCAATATATGGAGTCACAAAAGATAGAATCGCACCTAGATCTAACAATGTATATACATCAAAAGTAAAGACTTTGATCATACCAGTGACAACATTAGGTGAATTCTCTGGCTCTTGGCGACTGGTAGTAGCATACAGACGGTTTGCTCCTCCGCCTCTCCCTAAAGTGGCTCCTATAGGTGCATCTCTGTTTGGCGGAGCTGCTAAAGAAGATTGGGCTCTATTGCCCCTATTACCATTTCCCTGCTTATTCTTAGGGCACTCTCTCATGAAGTCCCTTGTTTGACCACACTTGAATCAACCAATGGAGCCATCACGACACGCTCCTGGTGGTTTCTACTACACTTAGCACATGCAGGAGTCCAATTACCTCCTTGTGCCACACTACCTTTAGATTGTGCAGGTCTAGCTCTGAAGTTCTGTGAATTCTGATTTCTGAACTCAACTCTAATCTTTGGTGCATGTGCACTAGCAAATGATAGAGCAGGTCCATTTGGATTTTGTTGAAAGGATGATCAGTTTGCATTACTCTTTTACTGCCTAGACACATTTCATGTTGTCTTATCCTTCTTGTTTCGGAACTCTTCTCTATCCCTCAACTTATCTTCCTCAACCTGTTGCACATGAATCATCAGTCTTGCTATGTCCATGTCCCCTATCAACATCACAGCCTTACCCTCCTTGCTTGATAGACGAGACAACCCAGACACAAACAAGTGTATCCTGCTCCTCATATCAGAAACCATCTCCGGAGCATAATGGGAAAATTGGGTGAACTTAAGGTTGTACTCATGCGCACTCATGGATTCCTGCTTAAGAGTAAGGAATTCTCTAACCTTTGTCTCTCTCAGCTCACGGGGAAAGAAATTCCCCATGAAGGCACTTTCTGATCACCTCTTCTCTTCTTCCATTGGTCAAACAAGATTCTAGCAACACCCTTCAATTGTTATGCAACTAGTTCCACATGTTCATCATCTGCAACATGCATCACCTCAAACACTTTCTGCAACTCTTCCACAAAGCTTTTCGGATCCTCAGTGACACTTAAACTGGTAAAATCTAAAGGATTCATCCTTAAGAACTCACAGACTTGGATGTATCAGCCACATCCTGTCGAACCACTCTATGTTGTCCAGCTTGGTTGGTCACAACTTGACTCAATATCTGGATAGCATCTCGAGATTCAGCGTTAGAGACCTCTCCTCGGGGTTGCACTTTTGGTGCATTGGGAACCCCTTGATCCTGGGGATCAACATTTCTCCTTGAAGGACAGCCTCAGACAGCTCTTCGTAGAGGCATGATCTAAAAGATACACGCAAGCTTGAATTAGAAGGAAAATTTTATAGAGTTGAACTCTATCGTACGAAAAAAGTGAGATAGTTACTAAATGTCATTGCCTCCTAATTATAGATGTGGCGGGCCTCACACCGATAACTAAGGACTCTACAGACACGACTTCATAGACACTCTAGGAGTCTTGAACTCTATACTCTGATACCAAGTTTGTCACGCACCGAGCCTAGACCCTGGACATGGCCGACTCTCGAGAACCATTTTTGGCACCAAGCGAACCCTTGCCTCACTCAACTTTTAGAGGAAGCTTACTCAACATAAGATAAACTACAAATATAAAGTTTTAACTCAAATTTCTCAAAATAATAAACTCATAAATATATAAGAACATTCAACTGGCCACAAGGGCAACTCAAGTCTAGAACATTAAACCATGGAAATGAAAAAGACTTATGAACTACTACTATTTATCTATCTATGAAGCCTATAACAACTATGATGGAGGTCAAAACAAGACCCACAATATCCTAACTAAATTGAAAAGTAAATGGTAATCCTCCGGAATCAACGAGGCTCACCAAGAAAATCTAGAACTCGACTAGATCAATGAAGCGATGGTTAATGATCCTGGTTACGTATATATGCATCATGAAAGATGTAGGCCAAGTGGTGTCACTACCTGGAATGTACGAGCATGTAAGGGGAACACTAAACATAACCAAGCTTGAACTGATAAAAAGGAAACCAAACTCACCTCAACTCAAGGATACTTAAGGATACTCAAACTCGGGAATACTCAACTCATTTCAGTATAAAAGCAACAATAGAGATGCACTATAAACAAAGCTTTCAAAATAGTAGATAACAAATCAATGTATTTAAAAATACAATAATAACTCAGCTTGTATGTAAAGATACAAAAATAACACAGTTTGGGAGATTCTCTAACCGACAACCATCACTATGAGCTATGTGATGATACAACGTCTCGCCCACGTTGTCAGGACTTTCCTATACCTTTCCGGAGTATAAGACGTCCTCAACTAAGTGGATCCACTAAGCTATGATTAAAAAGCAATAAGGAATAATCTAAAAAGTATGACCTTTTCTACCCACATCGGCTACATGGTTTATGAGGACTTTAAGTTGTTTGAACTCGTCCCCATATCGGTACTCAATACTACTCCCAAAATATAACTCAACTCGTATGTTTAAAAACATTTCCTCATCCTCAAGCTTTGAGATTATCACTCAAAAGGTTCTCTTAAAAGAGATTATACTAAAAAAAAAAACTCCTCATAAACTCATTTGGAAATCGATGTCTCCTCTCTTTTTAAATGTGAAAACATTTACTCTTGAGAATACTTAGTACCCATATATTCAATTTGAAAAATGAAACTCAACTCTCCTATTTCGCAAACTCAAGTCTTAAAACAAGTTTTAAAAGATTGTAGAAGACTTCTCAAAAAGACTCGAAATATCTTTCATGACTGAGTAGCACGGGGTTCCAGCCTTTGAACTTCAGAGGTGCGCTGCACTCTGCCCAGAAAATCTGACAAATTTTTCTTTCTCGTTTTTTGACCCTAATTTGCCTAGAATTGAATGGTTTCTTCTAAACCCTCTTAGATTCGTTTACTCAACTTATTTACATAAAACTCTACTCAAAACCCTCAAGAATAATCATCATTAACAAAATCCTCGCCTCAAGAATTCAACCAAACATTATAATTCAAGAACGAAAAACAATACCTCAAAAATTTCACCAAGAACCTCAATATAGTCAATCTCATGCACGAATTCGATAATATAAATCAGATTGATGTCTGAATGAATGAACTCATCACTATGAAAGCATACATACCTTAATTTGGCGAAATTCCTCGATGAATCTCATGAACCATGACGAACGCCTTGAACCTTTCCTCTTTTCTCTTCTTGAACACTTTTAAAAATCCTAAGCGTATTTGGGATTGTGAAAACTAACCCAAATCAGATTTGACCCCAAAAATATTACTAAACCCGGAAAATCATTTTAGAAAATTATCATAAAAATTACCATTTTACCCCTCCCGATAGTTGCCTGAGTCAATTTTGATCCGTTAGTGAAGTTGTTTTGGAAAATTTTGAGCTATTTGTTAATTACGATTGTATAGTTGACGGGTGATTTCAAATAATTAACTTTAGTTGGTCGCTAATGTGCTAATTCCCTCATTTATTTAAAACTGTATACCATTTTGCCCATGTACTAAAATAAGTTAGTGGGTTTCTCACTTATAATAAATAGTTAGTTTAGAAAATAAGATAATAATGGAACAGAAAAAATATCGGTGTTGAGAGGCGGCCGACGTTGAAATTGAAAGGCTTACATTCAGGTAACCAGTAGCTACTCTTTAATATTCTATAACAGGTATGGAATGAGATAGAAATATATTGTAGTGTGTTAATTGGGTGGAAAGAAAGGTGAATGATGATGCTGCACATGTTTAGGGGAGGTTTTTAGCTTTTCAACAAAAAGAAAATATATTATTATTATTATAAGAATTAAGAGGGTAACGTATTGTTTCTTCTTTTCCTTTCAAATAAGTCTTATAATCCTATCATTATATAATTGGTAGAAAATTGATGTATGTTATTGAAGGATTTTCTATAAAATTAAACTTAGTCTTCTGCGTTATTTTTTGTAGTTGAAGTTACTGGGTACGTCACTTGGATCTGGTTTTGGATTTTCTTATAATTATCGTATTATGATTCAAGTTTTGACATATTGGGATAGATAATTAAATATAAGGTGTATTATATTATATGAAAATTATTAGAATTGTAGTGTTTGGAGAAATTATGACTTAACCTTATACTTGAAATTTAGGAAATATGAGATTTGACATATTGGTTGGAATCAAGATTTTCGAACTTTATTATACATTTGAGTGAGTTTTGGATCTAAGATAGACACATAGTAATATGGGTGTTGTTAGTTTTGAAATCTTATTGTGATTATTTATTTGAATAGATTGTATTGATTTGGAAATCCAAGGAAAGAGGAAGACTCAAGTCCCGGAGTAATTGCTTGATTGTTTGAGGCAAGTGGATTGATAAAACCCTTGTTAAGTGCATAGAATCGTGTATTTCCTTGTGGTATATGTTGGGGAGTAACGGGACTTGGTGATGGGTTGACTTGTCCATGTTGAATAATTCTAATGATGGAAAAAGGGTAATAAAAAGGCAATGTGCTTAATTATTGGTGTGTGATGTGTTGAGACTAATTTGAAAGGCTTATTGATGAATTGTTGATGTTGTATCTTGTGTTGTTGTGAATTGTGCATTGTTATGAAAATGGTCATCTCCTCATTATTTGTGTGAACATGTCATTTGCATTGGTTCTGAGACATGGTTGTGATAAGTGTTATGTGAATTGAGGAAGAATGAGAACTTAAAGAGGATGTACCATTTTGAGGGACGTGTCGCATGCCGCGATGGATACTATATTTCAAGGGACGTGTTGCGCGCCGCGACGAATACTATTATCGAGGGACGTGTCGTACGCAGCAATGGATGCATAGATAGATATGTCCCTCATGGGTCTCAAACTGAGAGACAGCAAGTGTGTATCGTTAGATCAGACATGCATCACTATACTTGACATTGCATTTCATTTCATTGCATTGCAAATCTTTATCATTGGTGAACTTTATCTTGTGTGTTGGTGAACTTGATTTTGTGTGTTGCTGATTTTGTGAGTGCCTTTTTGTGGAACTTGTGATTGATGAATTATTGAGTTTGTTGTTGAGGATATGTAATTGTTAGAGTGTTGTTGTTGAGCTATGTGCTATGTAAATTGTGAACTGTTAGGTTGGGCTGATTTTTATGCAGGTTGTAGTTGTGGAGGTTCGGTTGGGGTGGTAGGAGTACTCACATTTTATTCCCTTAGCTTGTGTTTAGAAGTTTACTTGTTGAGTACTGTGTGGTTTGGTACTCACCCCTTGCTTCTACAATTTTGTAGGTTACGAGCCTGAATTTTTGTGACACTTTCTGTTCTCTTCTTTCCGAAGCTTCCTGGAGATTTGTGAGGTAGCTGTTTGTCATCTCAGCGGACCTTCTTACTCCTTTTTATGATCTTGTTCTATTTTAGAAACAATGTCATTTGAGACTTGTGGTTTTCTTTTGAATCAATTGTAATAATTTAGAGGCTTGTACACGTGACAACCAGATTTTGGGGGAATTTATTAAGTTGACTTAGTTATCCGAACTTATTGTAATTTGAGATTTCAATTTGTCTTACTTCCGCATTTTTGTGATATTTGAGTTTTAGGCTGACTTGTCTTAGTGGGATAAAACGAGTGTCATCACGTCCATTTTTGGGTCATGACATGGGGTAAGGAAAAGACCAAAATAATCTTCATTAATTCGTGTAACTTTCCTTAACTGGACAGGCTGACTTCAAACGGGCATTATCTCCCTCACAAACTCGGTGGCGTTGGAAAGAGAATTCAAAGGCCTTTTATTTGATATCTTGTGAGCTACCTAACTCATCATGTATTGAAAGTTATGGTCGTTTGAAGTTGACCCAAAACACACAACTTAAGCTTAACTTGAACAAATCTCAAATGAGTTCTTTCTAAATTTAGCTTTTTATAAGGCCAGATGTTACAATAAATGATTTTAAATTAGGTATTTCAGATAAATATTATTTCATAAACATATATTAATTAATAATCAAATATTTGTAACTAATATTGTAAAAAGTAATTGATATAGATTTTTTCAAATCAATAATATTTCAATTTAATTAATTTTAAAATTTAATAGAACACCTTTTGTAAGAACATCATGGACTAAATATTTGAAATAAAATAAATATCTACATGAATCATGATTCTTTTTCGTATAATTGTGGTGTTAGGGTTAACTTGACTTCGATCCCTATCAAGATTTGAACAGGTGAACTAATTTTTTCTTTCGTTGGAATTTAAAGTCGGGATCTCGTGATTTTCAAGTCACTTGACAACTAAATTGCCCTAAGTACAACATGAATTACAATTCGTTGAACAATTATGTGACTTAATTAGTCTAAGTGAGCTTTCTTTAACTATAACTAACATTAACTCTATATCATTTGTTCAAATTTTGATAAAGATAGAAGGCAAGTTAACTTTGACATCACAGTTATAAGAAAAATAATTATGATTCATGTTACACCAAGAATCATGTGATTGATTAATAAAGAAACAAGCACTAATGTTGTAAACATGTTTTGCAAATCTTTGCATGAACCATGTTCCTATATGTTTCTTCAGGATACAATATATGTAACCAACATTGTCCCAAAGAGAGACATGGCGTGTTAACAAAAGTGAAGAAGTATCCTTGAGTCCTTCACTCTTTAATAGGCTAATTAGAGATTGATCAATATTTGACATGTTAAAATACAATATTCTATCCATTTTAATTTGCTTATTCTATTTTATTTTGACATAAAATTTAAGAAAGTAAGAAGAACTTTTGAAGCATTGTAGGAATATTAGATGACATCACTACTAACATTTCCATATGCCTATGATCATTTGCCGAAGTGCTTATGGATCAACCAAATCTTTCTTATTGGCTTGTATCCCACCATTGTAAGTTATAAATAGTTAATTAACTCATTTGTAACGACATTCTAGATCCTAGCAACACAACATCAATAAACTATTTTTCTTGAAATTTCAAGCATGTCTTATTGTAACACCCCCAAAACAATTTAACATGAGATCCAAATTATTCTTTGTATATGTATAAATTGAATTCAATGATTTTTAATTTCTATATGTGTATTATGGTCCATTTATAAGTGAGGAAAGTGTTTTGAATATGATTCATGTTATAATTAATGGAACTAGCATGTACGAAGAACTATGTGATTAATTATTAAAGTACAAGCATTGTATGTTTCTTTAGGATACAATGCAAGTAAGAAACATTTTCTCAGCGAGAGTCATGGTATCTTTACATAAGTAAAGCATTATTAAGCACTATGTTTCATTGAATTTTAATAAGTTAATTAGATCAATATAATGATGGTCCGGCTTAGCAATATATAGCTAAGGGTCGTCAGTCGTACATCTTTTGTAAAAAATTATAATATATATAAAGAACAAAAAGTATACGAAGTATATATATTACAAATTTTCATACATATATCTTGAACACCCTAACATAATTTCTGATTTCGGTACTACATCCACAACTACATTCCCAAACAATATTATGCAGCCTCTTAATTTCTTCCTCCATTTTTGACTCCAAGATTCAGCACAAGCTCCTATCATTAGCAAAATAACTCTACTTAATATATCTTTTGTGCTAGTGAGAGATAGCAAGTAAAAAGGCGTAGGTAGAGGAGTGCTAACATCATAAAAGATATACTATGTAAATAGAATAAAACTGATTTTTTTGCGCTACTAAGTTAATGAATTTTCTTGACATAATTTTTTTTCTTTTTTTATTGAATTCCCTTATTTTAATTCTGACTCCACAATCAATAAGTAAAATTAAAATTAATGAAAGTGCAATAAAACTAACTCACCCAACATACAATTAAAATGTCGACCAAAGTTGCAGCAACATAACGAACCAACATCGAAGCATAAGTCCTTACGACTTACACCTATTCAGATTGGGTAGGTATCATGGGAATGTCCCTTATGTATTCTATGGAGGCATCCATGTTCGAATTCTTCACTGTTGGGTTCATTGCTAGCACTTAGTTCCCTATCTGAGGGTTAAAAAGGTGTTTAATATCCATAAAGCTTTTAAAAGATTCAGTGGATAGATAAGTATTATTTTCTTATTGTATTTCTCATTATAAATCATTCCTTCTATCTCATTTAACGCAACTATTTTTGTCCTTATTTCACTCATTATTCGTAGAGCTTCTTTTTTTCATGGGTTTTGTACTCGCAAGTCTAAATTGCACTAAGTTTATAGGAGGGATTTCTAGATACCCCTTCATGTAAACCTAGATCCATTTTGACTTGTGAATACAAATACCCATAAATTAGAAGAAGCCCTAGAGCTAATGAGGGAAATAAAGACAGAGATAGTTGTGTCAAAAGAAATAAAAATAATGAATTACACCGAACGGAAAGAAAGTTATACTTATACGTACACCAAATCTCTTAAAAAGGCTTAATAGATATTAGGCGCGCTTTTAACACTAAGATAGGAAATTTTGTGCTAATAATGAATCTAATAGTGAAGAATCCAAAAACAGATGCCTTGATAGAATTCAAATGGGACATTCCTAAGATAAACCCACGTAATTTGAATAGATCCATGAGCATTAAAATATAGAACTTCAGGGAAAGGAATGACCCGAATTTTTGGAGAAACTTTAGGTCATATTGGCATAGGCCTCCTTTGGTCGCCTTGCAGGAGACAGAATTATCGGATGACCAAGTTTTACTTGATGAATTTTCTTTCAACAGTATGATTGAGGTCCCAGCGATAGAAAATTTTGGTGGAATTGTTGTGTTGTTTGATGATTACCTCCTGGAGCTAGATAGAATTGCTATAACTGCACAGAAAATACATGGTGTGGTCAAGGTAATCTCTACGAATACATATATATATTTTCTGGCCACTTATAGAATTTATGGAAAAATATAAAAACTATTAAGAATAATTATTGCAGTAAATGGTTAATAGGCAGAGATTTTAACGAACTACTACATAATTCGGGAAAAAGGGGAAAATCCCTTTAGTTTTCATGAACATCTGACTTCTAGAATATTATTAATTATTTTGAATTCATTGATATAAACTTTAAAATAAGAAAATATATATGGCTAAATAAAAAAATTTAAGAATGGAATGAAAATTAATTATGATTCCTGTTTTAATTCAAATATTCACATGAGCCATGTTCCTCTATGTTTCTTTAGGATACAACTGGTGATTTCATATATAAAAAAAATTACGCATGCCTATAATTTAAAAGAATCATTCTGACAAAAAATGAATTAAAATTGTAAAAAAATACTCACTGATTTAGAAACAATGGAATATTGAATTGAAGAACACTTGATAAGACAACTATATGTTCCAAACATCTTATTCTCTCTTTTTTCTAAATTCTTAAATCAATTAAAAATAAGCTTATGAGAGAAGAATGTAGGTTTGGGATCTATATATAGGGGAGGAGACAAGACTAATTGCCACAAAAATCTTTTTTAATTAATACACATAATTTTAAATGAATTATTATTAATTGCAGTGTCAATATCCACAAAAGTCTAAGTAATTTGACTAGATTTTTAAAGGGTTCTTCTAATAAATGCAATTATCCGTTCTAAAATATATTTATAAAGGTGGTTATTACATAGCTTAGTCATTACGCAGTATAATAATTACACCTATCTAATTATTATAATATAATTACAAGCATGTTGTTTGATTGCAGAAGTGTAATTACATAATTAAACTAATTTCAAAATAAAATTTAATCATCAAAACTCAAAAGTTATTATTTGATAAGTAAGTGCATTTATAAGGGATATTAAATTAGGTGTTTAAGATACATATTTTTTCTTGAAAATATATTAATTGACAATCAAATATTTGTAACTAATACTGTAAAGAGGAATTGATATATAATTTTCAAATAAATAATATTTCAACTCAGTTAGTTTTAAAATTTAATAGAACATATTTTAAAACAACATCATGGACAAAATATTTGATAAAAGGCAAATATCTATAAATATAATGTGTCTACGAAATAGGTTAAGAATCATGAAATCTCAAATTCAAAATAAAAAAAAATATAATTCCAACTTATAATTAATGGATCTAACATATACCAAAAACCATGTGATTAATTAATAAAGAACAAGCACTATATACAAACATTGTCTCGGCGAGAGACATGGTATGTTTACATAAGTAATCGAGTATAGCATATCTATCAAAATTTAAATAAAAGATATTTTTTAAAAAAAGCTATTTTTAAATGTATATAATGAATAAAAAAGGCAACTGAAACTATATTGGCTCAATTTTATCGGTATGAAAAAGCATAAATGTATGAATATTTATACAAAAGAGTAAATAACAAATAAGGAAACAATCAACTAATAAAGTATTGTGATCTTCTCATAATCATTATAGAAACTGAATCACTAATGTGATATTAAGATATGAAAAATCAATCGAGAGATATCACTAATATGCCCCTGCAAGATGGTAGATCGGTCTAATATACCAATCTTGGACTTAGTTCTTAAAATGAAGCTTTTGGAAGCGGCTTGGTATGAAGATAAGCTAGCTGGTCTTGGGATGAAACATGTGAAACACGCAGCAAGCCTTGTTGGCAGAGATTTCAAACAAAATTATGGTCAATCTCGATTTTCTTTATTCTGGAATGAAAAACTGGTTTAGCACACACATAGTGTCACGCCTAGAGCCTACACCCTGGACGTAACTTCCACTTAAGAACCATTGTTGGTCCCCAAGGGAACCTTTGGTTTGGTTCAATACTTAGCAGAAGACTTACTCAACATCATATGAACTTAAAAGTAAATATTTCTCAAAATAGATAACCCAGAATATTTTAAAGAAAACATTCAACTGGCAAAAAAAGGCAACTCAAGTCTTAAACGTTAACAATGGAAATGAAAATGTCACGCCCCGAGCCTACACTCTGGACGTGGCTGGCACTAGAGAACCATTGTTGTCCCTAAGCGAACCCTTAGCCTGGCTCAATACTCAGCGGAAGACTTACTCAACAATATATGAACTCAATTGCAAAGATTTAACTCAACTATCTCAAATAAATAACTTAGAATATGTAACAATATTCAGCTATCCAAAAATAGGCAACTCAAGTCTTTAAAACATTTAATGAAAGAAATGGAAAAGACTCCTCAAAACACTACTATCTATCTATGAAGACTCTAATAACTATAATGGAAGTTGGGACAAGACCCACGACATCGTAACAAAACTGAAAGATATAAATGGAATCCTCTGGAAGCAAGGAGGTTCTCCAAAGCTAACTCGAACTGCAAGTTGTATCAACGAAGTGCCTGTTGATGACCCTGGTTAACTATATCTGCATCATGAAAGACGCAGACCAAATGGTGTCAGTACATGAAATGTACGAGCATGTAAGAGAAACTCTAAAGTATAGACATAATCTTGAACTAATAAAAAAGAAGAACATACTAACCTCTTCTAAACTCAACTCGACTTAAGAATACTCAAAGACACTCAAACTCAAAAGTACTAAACTCACTTCAATATAAAAGCAACAATAAAGATGCATTGTAAATAAAGGTTTTAAAATAGTAGATAATAAATAACTCAATGTATTTAAAAATACAATAATAACTCTTTTACTCTTATTTAGGAGATTCTCTAATCGGCAACCATCACTATGAGCTATGTGATAATACAACATCTCGCCCACTCTGTCAGTACTATCATATACCTTGCCGGAGTATAATACATCTTCAACTAAGTGAATCCACTAAGCTATGCTTAAAAAAAAAAAAGTAATCATCTAAAAGTATGACCTTTTCTACCCACGTTGGCATACATGGTTTATGAGGAATTTGAGTTGTCTGAATCGTCCTTATATCAGTGCTCAATACTACTCCTAATAATATAACTCATGCTCATATGTTTAAAAATATTTCTTGATAAAAGAGATAGTTCTCAAAAACTCCTCATGAACTCATTTAGAAATTAGAGTTTCCTCTCATTTTAAATGTAAAGACATGTACTCCTGGTATTACTTAGTTCCCATATATTCATTTAGAAAAATGAAACTCAACTCTCCTCATCCTCATACTCAAGTATGCAAGTCTTAAAACAAGTTTTAAAAGATTATAAAAGACTTCTCAAAAGACTCGAAAGGCTCTCTCAGACCTGACTCTTAATCTTTTCTTGAATTTGAATTTTGAATTCAAGAGTTACGATTCATTATATGAAGGATCTCGTGATGATTAAATGTAGTTTAGATAGCTAGGATTTAGAAAGGAATGAAAGTTCACCTCAAAGGAATAAGTACGGAACGAAAACGATGAAGAAAGTTGCCTGATGCTTTGTGGCGCAGGGGTGGCGCGCCGCGCCAGGACTTCCCTTACAGGGGCTGGTTTCTGGCGCACTGTTGACGCCCCACACCAGCCTTACTGGCGCATCGAGGGCGCAGTGCCCTGGCCCTTTTCCAGAAAGTTTCGATGAATTTTTCTTCTCAATTGTTGGCCCTAATTAACCTAGAATCAAATGGTTTCTTCCCAACTCTCTTCGATTTGAATACCCAACATAAGTAAAGTAAAATCTATTGAAAACAACCCTCAAACTCATAACATTCACCTCAAGAAATCATCAAAAACCCATCATTAACGATTCAAGAACGAAACTTCAAGAAACTCATCAAGAACTTCAATACATGGATGAAATTAACTCAAGAAACTCATGATTGGCGTGAGGGTGGACAAACCCATCACTATGAAATCTTACATACCTCGTGAAGATCGAATCCTTGGGGAAATCCCTCAACGATTTCAAGAAAATCTTGAACGCTTGAATCTTTTCCTTTCTTTCTCCTCTTGAACTTCTATCTAAAACCTAAGCATATTTTAGAATTGTGAAAACTGATCTAAGTCAGTTTTGATCCCTAAAATACTACAGAAAACATTTAAAGCTAATGGGGTAAGGAAAAGACCAAAATACCCCTTTTTAATTCGGATGAACTTTCCTTAATCGGACAGGCTGATTTCAAATGGGCATATCTCCCTCGTCCGAACACGAAATTTAGCAAACTCGGTGGCATTGGAAAGAGGACTCAGAGATCTTGATTTGATACCTTATGGGTCACCTAAATCATCCTTTACTTAAAGTTATGGTCGTATGAAGTTGACCCAAAACTCACAATTTAAGGCTAACTTGCAAAATTCTCAATTTGGCTCTTTTCAATTTAGTTATTTCTAAAAATAGCTCTTTCTAAGACCGAGGTGTTACAAAAAAGACTCCTCAAAACACTACTATCTATCTATGAAGTCTCTAACTACTATGATGGAAGTCGTGTCACGCCCCAAGCCTACACCCTGAACGTGGGCGGCACTCGAAAACAATTGTTGGCCCCAAGCAAACCTTTGGCCTGGCTCAACTCTTAGGGGAAAACTTACTCAAGTGAAATAGAATCACACAAACAACTCTCAACTCATAAATAAAGTAGTTAACTCAAAATACTCAAATGAACATAAGTGTCAAACTCATAGTGTTTAAAACAATAACAATGGAAATGAAAGAAAGACTCCTCAAATACTATTGTATATCTATGAAGCCTCTAACACTATGAGGGATGTCGGGACAAGACCCCGAATCATACTAACAAAACTGAAATAATGGAAATAAATAAGGGATCCTCCGAAAGCAAGGAGGCTCACCAAAGCTAACTCGAACTACTATGGTAGCAACGAAGCGCATATTGATGACCTTAATCTCATGTATGTGCATCATGAAATGATGCAGACCAAATGACATCAATACATTGAATGTACGAGCATATAAGGGGAATACTGAACATAACATAAAAGCTTTCACTTGGAAAGAACGAAACATACTCACCTTTACTCAACTCATGGAAAAATTACTCATTATCCCCCTGAACTTCAAACTTTTTATTCAGTGTACACCTAAACTATATTTCGTTTTAACTACCCCCCCCCCCCCAAACTTGTTTATTCCTCTATTGCGTACACCTTTATTGTCCACCTGGCGTAGAAATTGACAACAAACTCTACTAGGCGCGTGAGGAAGTAATTTTTTGCCACATCATAAAGCTACAACGGTAAAAAAAACCTAAAATCTCCATTTTTCTTTAATATTTGTCATATTTTCAAAACTTTCTCTCTCTATTATCTAACTATTTATTCTCCCTAATCCCTTCTCCCTTTTCAAATTTAAGAATTTTTCTCTCTTTTTCGTTTTAATTGCATTTGCTAAATTCATGAATTATAATAGAAGACTTGTTTGTTTATGTGGGACTCCTCCAATTCTGAAAATTTCATGGACAAATGACAATCCTGAACGTAGATTTCTCGGTTGTAGACACTATGGGGTATGTATTGTTTCATATTTTTTTGCTTTTAATTTGCCAATTTCTTATTATGTAATTTTTTTTTTAACTTTGATTTTATGAAATGCAGTCCTTATTTCTAAATCCTTGTAAGTTTTTTGATTGGTATGATCCAGAATTTCCTAGCCAGGCGAATAGTGTGATTTTGGGTCTATTGAAGAAGACCAACAAATAAGAAAAACAGTTGAACTATAGATGGATGTTAAAACTGATTTTGGGAATTAGTTTGATATGTAATGTGATATTGTTTTTTTATTTAGTGTGTCGTTGAAATTATTTTTGTGAGTGTAATTGTTATTAACGCAAGGTCTTTTGGTTCTAGGGTTCTCATTTGTGGTTTAGTTTGGTTTGGTATTTTAGTGATGTATGTTTCTGCTGATTATATATCTATCTATACTACCTTAAAAGCATGAACTCCTAAACTGAATGTTGAATTACTATAATACCCCCAATTTAAAGACCCAATTTATTTTATTTATTAATTTAACTATTTGTATTATATTAAATGTAGACACCCTTTCATATTAAAGGGTTGTCATTTTCTCGAAGAGATGTGACTTTTCCAAAGGGTTGTGACTTTTTTGACGGGTTTTTACATTTTCGAGAAGTTGTGACTTTTCCAAAGGGTTGTGATTTTTTCAAAGGGTTGTGACTTTTCCGAAGGGTTGTGCCTTTTCCAACGAGTTGTGACTTTTGCAAAAGGTTGTGATTTTCCGATGAGCAGTGACTTTTTCGAAAGGTTGTAACTTTTCTGATAAGGAACAATTAGCACCTATTAATACAACTATTTGTTAGCTATAAATAGAGGGTGTCCTCTCACTTTTAAACTACGATTTTTTAAAGTTTTATACTCTTCTTCTTCTTAAAAAATCTCAGGGTTATTTGTAACAGTTGATTAAGTTCAAAATTCAACGAAATTCAAGGTACCATATAAGAAAGATCGTTGGTGAATAAATTGTAGCAAATCATTCATAAATTCACACTCGTATTTTTTCTTACGATTTCCATGAGTTAACAGTGACGAAATGTTGTGGGAAAGACAATAATAACAAACAAATATGAATAAAGTCACATGATCTGGGTAAGATATTTCTTCTTTGATTTTTTATTTTTTTATTTCTTACCCTCGAATGAAGCATTTTTTTTTTTGATTTTGCTAAAACAACGGGCATCAACGTAGCCCATTGAATCATTAGTTTTGATGTTAAATCCACTATTTCAAAAAATAGATTTTCACTTTTACATAATACGATAATATAGACATGATGATAATTATTTTTTAATAAATATGTAAGTAAAAATGAACGAAAAAAGTAAAGTGTTGGTGACAAGAGATTTTAATCAAATGGAATTCTATAGTGACACTACAAGAAAGTAGAGATACGACGACATTTATTTAGTGACATTTGAAATAAATGTCGGAAAAAAGGAAATTTTTGACATTTATGAAAAATTGTCATAAAAATAACGACATTTGATACAAGTGTCACCAAAACAATGACATTTGATAACAAATGTCATAAAAACGGCGACATTTGAGACAAAATGTCATTAAAATAATGACATTTGATATAAATATCAAAAATATAATGAGATTTATTTCAAATGTCATATTATTAGTCTCGACTTACCAACATTTAAACCTAAAATCTAAATCTTAATAAATCACATCACTCTTTATTTCTAGCATGAAAAAAAAATACTGGATGATAAATATTTAATTAGTAATTATATAATGTATAACAAGTAATGAGTTTTGAATGATCTAAAATCACCTTAAACAAAATATTATAGCTAAATAGATATTTTTGTTTCATGTTATACAAATTGAAGCAATAATTGGCTCAATAGTTATATACTTATTGCCACAACAAAATTTCATAACTAATCATCCATTTAACAACATTTTGAAGTTATTGTAACGATACTAGCCTTGCAGCAAAAAAAAAAAATACTTGAAATACAATATAATTATAACAAACCATATTACATTGATTCAAGCTAAGTTATAAATAAGCACGTGCTTAATAGCTACAAACATATTGTTACAATAAATTTCCTACCTAAGAGGTGTTCGATTAAATTTATAAGTTTGTCAAATTAAACTAACTTATTAACACTTTTTAGTTTATTTACTACGTGTTTGGCTAATTTCAAAGTACTTATAAATCAAAATCAGCCAAAATGTCATAAGATGTTCAACCTCAATTTAAAGTTTTTCAATTTATAAGTACTTTGAGTTTGATTAAATATTTTACTATTTTATCCTTAATATGTTTTCTATTTCTCAAAATATCTTTCCGAAAGCAAAACTATTAACTTTTTCTTCACTTTGTATATGTTGTTTCTCTTTTTCTTTACACAAATACTTTTGAACTTATATTTTTTTTATTACAAAAAAATCAAGAATATCTTAGTCATTCTAATAAAATAACATCTTACTAACACTCTTTTATCAAAGAATACATTAATTATTTATCATGAACATCAACGCTTCTATCCAAACATTTCATTAAGTTGTAACTACTTGTTTATAAAATTGCTTCTAGCACTAAAAATACTTTTATCACTTAAAGCTTATCAATTATTTACAATCAACTAATCTGAACATGTTCTAAGGATACTATTTTTGACATTTATATTTTAGGATTTTTTTTTCATGAAAATAGTTGCTTTATTTTATTCTATTCAATGTAAATCATATATTTATCATTTCAATTTTTTTTATAGCTAATAATATAGCAATTGTTATTAACTATGACTACATTTATTTATAATTATACTTAATACTTAATTGTATATAAGAAACTACAAAGTTTTTTTTTTAAAAAATAAAAATTATTGTCAATTAATGGGCCCAAGCGGCCAAAAAAATATTCCAAAACCTAGTCCTCCCTTATTAAAAGTTATTATATACTCTCCAGCCGTCACACAACTCATTCACTATTTGTATTTTTCTTCTTTTTTTTTTCTTTAGATTGTATAGTTATAATCTACAACTTGTAGAGCATTGAAGTGAATTAGTGATTTATCTTCTTTTTTTTTATGTATAAAATGTTTGATCTTTTAATATTTGCATCTGTTAATACTTCTAAACACTTTTTTCCTTTATCATGATATTGTATAGTTATATTTTTTACTATCTGGTCTTCTTGTGCAGCATTTTTTTTTGAAGAAAGTGAGATCAATTACTGACAACGGAATGCTTGATTTGTGAAGAAATCGTTTTGCAAAGCTTCATTACTTCAACAACTATGGAAACTAATTTGAATTAGGATTGATCTTTATGTAGTTAGATGTTGAAATTATTGCCTTTTGATATACTTTGATTTGAATTTTATTTGAGTGAGAACAAATCATTTGATTTATTATTAAATTGTTGAAAGTATTTATTGTATATTACTATTACTTTGTTCTTTGGTTACAATATTAAAAGACATGTACTTTTACATATATTTCGTGTTCATAAAAAAATTATATATATGAATGTGCAGATTAATATAATTATATGTTTACTCAATAGATGATTATTAGTTTTTGAATAAATTTGGTACCTAGAATAATGAAATGCCGGAAATGTTAATGCAACATTTGTAAAAGTCCTTTTAAAATGTCACTAATTTTTTTGACATTCACGTAAACATAAATGTGGATCCGACATTTCATAAATGATGTAAATTTATGTTATTTATATTGACTAAAATAACAAATTCTAATGTGACATTTTCAAGGTCATAAGTAAATGTCTTAATTTTTTTAAATATATTTATGTAAATGTCAAAAAAAATAAGTGACATTTTATATACATTAAATATAAATGTCATTTATTTCTTATCGACATTTATCTAAATGTCAAAAAATCTAAGTGACATTTTTATATATGTCATAAATAAATGTCGTTTATTTGTTACCGACATTTATCTTAATGTCGGAAAATTCCCGACACACAAATTTCCGTCATTTGATTCAAATGTAAATTAAATGTCGGTAAATGAATATATGACATTTAAACATACTAATACGACATTTATATAATGTCGTCGTACCTCTGTTTTCTTGTAGTGTGAATATAGCATGAACATATATTTTCATCTTCCTTCTTCATTGGCTATGTATCGTTCCATATATTTTTTTTCCTATTATTTTGTGTTCATTTTAATTTGAGAAAATTTTATGTCACAAGATACAGTTTTTGTTATCTATATAAAAATAGATAAGAAAATAGTGATTGATCATAAAATAATCTTAAATCAAATTAAAGATTCTATAAACAATACTTTAAATTTTATTCATCTATTAATTTTTATTATTGAAAAAATTTAATATTTTATATCACGATACAACTTCTATAAGATACTATATAGTTTCATTAGACAACAACTATATGATATATATGTAGCAGGAAAAAGGAGAAGACTGCAATACTAAATAGATTAGGTAGAAACTTAAAGAAATGAAATATTTTTCACCAAAGGTGATGATGTTCATATATTATAATTAAATTATGCTACTGAAATATATATATATCTAAAACAAAGAATTGGTCAAGATAAATATTTGACATACACTCAAACCTCAATTTAACCATCATTCGTTATAACAATAAAGTACCATTTTTGTAGAATTACCTCTCTATCATAGTCTTACTCAAATATTAATTGGTAAAAGATAGATTACGTATAAAGATAAAATATTGAAATATTTATGGTAATCCTTATTAGTGTCATGCACATACTAAATTTGAAGTATGAATATTTAAGAGAAAAATTATACTTAAATGGTGTCATCATTTATGTTCATAACCTCAAGAGGAAAGACTATTGGTGACATTTTTTGTATTGATATTTTTTTAAAAAAAATTGTTGGTTAGATTTGTTTACAAAATTGAGTGAAGTAAATAATAAAATAGCTAAATATTTCAATTATATATCGTCTATGATTTTCAATTTTGATAATGTTATGGTGACCTAATTAGTCATTAAGAAACTAAACAATAAAATAAAATATATTTTTTTTCAGAAAAGTAAATATTATTTTAACTTAACTTTTGCTAATTTGTACAAAAATGAGTTTTTGATTAATTATCTTATGGACGTTGATAAGATAATTTATCTCCTTAGATTTACAGATGTGTAATTATCTTTCTTAGCAGGAAAGAAGGTGAGAACTAAGAAGTTTTTGTGTCCCATGAAAAACTTTTGGCAAAACATGAAATCTATATGATTTTATCATGTGTTTTTTTAATCTTTTTGTCATTGAATTATTTTGTTCTTAATTATTCCAAGTGAGTTTTTTTAGCGTGATATTAAGTGATGTGTATGGAGTATGCGTAAATTATTTATACGAGTAAAACTAAATAGCATCTTAAGTAATGTGATAGACAATTTCTAAAAGTTTGATTAGATATTTATATTTTATTTGAGAAAAAAAAAACAAAATAAACCATACAATGATGAATTGACTAATCAATACATATGTCTTTTTTATTGACACAAAATTGCTTTCTCTTATCGACAAAAAATGTAATAGTCTAACGATAACATTTGAGAGTAAGTTTTTAAATTTTGATTAAACAGTTCAAGCTATTATAATAAGAACACTTAACTTAATCATCTCTATCTCTTTATATATAATAGAAAAGGTTACATATCAACATCATAAAAAGGAAAAAAAAAATCATTTTCAAAAATTTAAAAATTAAAATCTTTTAAATATGAAAATATGTTTAAAGGATAAAGATATTTTTAAAATAAAAAGAAAAGAAAAGAAGATAAAATCAGAAAAGGAACAAAATAAATATCACACTATTATAATAAAAACACCTAACTCTCTCTCTCTCTTTATATATATAATAGAGAGGTGATAACGCTATGTGTTAGCAGTGGCGGAGGGAGGATTTTTATCAAGGGATTCAAAAAAGAAGAGAAAATAATTGTTTTCGTCCCTGTGTTATTGTCTTATTTTGGTTTTGGTCCCTATGATATCTCACTAATCATACTTAAGATTTAATTAATTAAAGTAAGTGATTTCAGTCCTTCTACTAACAGTGAATATCAATTTAAACAGATCATTTACTGCTGTCAGGGGTAATTTTGATATTATAACAAGAAACACTTCTATGCAGAGAACAAAACCTAAAGCTAGAAAATATTTATAACTTCTCCCGTAACATCCTTTCTTATACACAAGCATATCCCAGCCTTACTCCCTTCTTCAATTTGAATGTGAATTCAATCCTCTCATACACTACTATGTGTGTTCGTTGGTTGATGAACACTTTTTCTCTTTAGTTGCGTCCCATTTATATGAGAATACAGTCCAGACACTCCTCCTGCAACATAGAAAACAATTCAGTATACTTATTGAAGAGAAACAATATCATTCAATTTCACAATGAAACTCCGAAGCAAGAATGGGCTACAATTCACGCCGACATGTAAGTACTCAATCAATTTATTTATAGCCTAAAGTTTTTATTATATGGAAATCTGAAAAAAAAAATTGAGTTACAAAACGCAACAACTAATATTTCACATAAGGAATAAATATCATTTTTTTTTAAAAAGCTATAAGAATTATAAAAATCAAATATTTGTAGTGCATATTCTAAATTTGTATGACATTACATTTTGTGTTTGTTCCACTTATTAGAATACCATAAGCATACTCTTGTTTTTTTTAAAAACAATAGATTAAAATGAAAATTCAGAAGTGCACACAGTTAAATGTGAAGTAATCATAAACTATGATACATATAAGTCAACTTTTTAAGAACCGTAGTTTGCATAATTCAAATTCAAAATTAATTTAGATTTTCATTATTAGTTACATATTTTGTGTTGGATTTGTATCATTTACATTTTCTATTGGAGGTGTTTATTGTTATAACACTAATAGAATCTACTTTTTCTTTTACACGACACATGAAGGTGAAGATTCATATATGTGCACCATTAAATTACACTATAAGGGTTGGTGGGTGTTTGAGCCAGTGATGAACTATGTTAATGGACATATAGCTTATTATGACTATTGCAATGGAAATGAAAATTCCATCATTCAGATGAGGCGGTGTATGGAAAAGTTTAAAGTCAATGATAAAAAGGTGAATTTTTGGTTCAAATTTGGGCCTTATTTTGAGACGAGTATAAGACTTTTGACAACTGATTTAGATATATATAACCTTGTCTACGAAATACCTAACAGTAGAGAAGTTGAAATAATTGTTGAGCACACGGAAGAGGACCAATTGAACTATGATTTAGCTGATTCTGAGGGCAACCCATTACAAGGCCGAGAAGATTTGATAGATGTGAATGTAACAGAGAAAAGTGATGAGAGTGATGCCACATGTGAAGAATGTGAGTCATTTAATGACTTTGATTATTCCTTGGAAGAAGATGATATGATTTTTGATAAAATCGTTAACTCTACTATAGAATGGGTTGGCCTTAATGGGAGAAACAGAGAAAATCAAGTTAAAGAAAAAATTGTGTAGGTTGGAGTTGCCTCAAACATGTTGGCCATGTTTCCCAATGACACTCAAGAAAATGATTGTGCTACATCAGATGAGGAATTAATGAGTTTACATGGAGATTCTGACGATGAAAATCTTAAAAGATCCATTGTATATAATCCAACTAGGATTTTGGAGGATCCAAAATTTAAGTTTACACTTAATATGATTTTCAGCAATAGCAAAGAATTCAAGTGGGCAGTTGAGGTACATGCTGTGTTGCAAAAAAAAAAGACATCAAGTTTAAGAAGAATGAAAGTATAGGGTCGAGGGCCATTTGTAAGGTGTCGAGTTGCATATGGTTCATATTTGCATCAAAGTCTAATCTAGATGAACCTTTCAAGATCAAGACAATAGGCCCTGTCAATTCTTGTGGCAAACAAAGAGATAACAAGACTATTAACTCTAGTTTTTTGGCTAAGAAGTACGTAGAAGAATTTAGAATAAATCCAAGTTTGGGAGTAAAAGAATTCCAAACTCATGTAATGAGGACTCATAATTGTACTATTACTCAAACCCAAGCTTATATGGCAAAGAGGAAGGTATTATATCTAATTAAAGGAACTAAAGAAGAGCAATTTGATATGTTATGAGATTACTGTGCTGAGCTAAGGAGGAGTAATCCAGGGACTACATGTATTTTGAAGCTGGATGAAAATCCAAAAACAATGGTTAATGGTAGAAAAAGATTTTTGAGACTTTATATATGTTTTGCAGCTTGCAAACATGGCTTTTTAGCCAGATGTCGACCGATAATAGAGGTTGATCCGGCATTGATGGAAACGACAACATATATCCTATTGCATTCGCAATTATAGAAGGTGACCTAAAGGAAACATGGAAGTGGTTTCTAAAGCTTCTTGATGAGGACCTAGGAATATCACAAAACCCTTTTGCATGGACTTTCATTTCTGATAAACAAAAGGGTTTAATTCCAGCATTTGATGAGATAATGCCAGATGTTGCACATCGATTTTGTGTGAGACATCTACACAATAATTTCAAAACAGAAGGTTTTGAAGGACAAGCACTGAAGGATATCCTATGGAAAGCAGCTAGGGCAACTATAGAACCTGAATTCTCCAAGTATATGAAAGGGATGGACAAAATAGATTCAAAAGCTCCAGAATGGGTTATTAATAAACCACCAAGTCACTGGTCAAGGGCTTTTTTCTCTTCTTTTTCAAAATGTGATGTGTTATTAAACAATTTGTGTGAGTCATTCAATAGTGTACTTCTACATGTAAGAGACAAGTATATTTGGACAATGATTGAATCAATTAGGATCTATATGATGTCCAAACTTCAAAAGAACAGAGATAAAATGATGAAGTACTGCCAGAGAATCTGTCCCAAAATCATGTTGAAGCTAGAAAAAAATAAGGCTAAAGCGGCTGAATGTATTGCCACTAAATCTGATCAATTCCACTACCAAATTGAGGACATCTATCTTAGACTATTCTCTGTTGATCTTAAAGAGAAGACATGTTCTTGTAGGAGATGGGACTTAACAGGAATACCTTTGTAATCATGCTATTGCAACTATATGAGTTAAGAAGGATGAGCTTGAAATATATGTTCATGAATGCTATACAGTTGATTAGTACATGAAGAGTTACAGTCCATCCATCCTGCCAATTGTCAGCATAGAGCAATGGCCTAAGACAGGTATTGAACCACCATTTCCACCAATATACAAAGTACAACCAGGAAGACCAAGAAAACTAAGGAAAAAAGGGATTGACAAGACAACTAAAAAAGAATCAGACTCTGGAAAGCTTACCTTGTTAAAAGCATCAAGAAAAAGCAGAAAAAAGAAGTGTGGATCATGTGGAACATTAGGGCACAATAGTAGAAAGTGCCCTATATCCACTCTGAAGTTCAACAACAACAAATTCATCAACAAGTCGGAAAGGAAGGCCCTTCTACATCTAATAATGCAATAGAAGTAAGTAGTCAAATAAATTGGTTCTTTTCAGTTATTGCTGTCTACTTAATAATGCAACAGAAGTAGTCAAACAAGTCCAGGATAATGATACAATTTTTTTTTATTGTAGGGTTCAAGCACCATTATTAATAGTGCGACATCAATGCAGTCCAATTCTTTTATAGCTGAACAAATTGTAATTACCTTTCTTGTTATCTACTAATGTTGCTTGTATCTGACTTACTATCTACTAATATTGCTTGTATCCGACTTACTATTTGACTTATTTTCTTATATATATTGTAGGTCAATCAACTTAACCAACCAAGGGTACCAAAAGAGCAATTGAGAAGTTCTTCTTTCATTTTAGAAGAAATTGGTGAGCATTCCAGAGAAGTTACAAGACCACCCTTCATCAAGAGAATGGGAACACAATAGGTACCAATATTAAAATTACAAGAAGTACTTTCTCAAAGTAGCAAAAGGGTGGGAAGTGATCCACAGGCCAAGAAAAAAAAATGTTCCTTACATAAAGAAGTACATACACAAGCTTAGATCTAGTTCTTTCATTATGACTTTGAAGTTATTCATGTTCATGGATGATTTTGTTTTCTTTTTTTGAAACTTTATGCAACTTAAATAGTTACTTTTCCATTATCAGTCTTCATAACAGTTTCTTCAATATGACGCGAGAAAGAATTTTTATTGAGTTCCACAAGGATAAAATCTACGAAAGACGAGAGAATCAATTATTGAATTCTCATGAGAATTTGAAGTTACTAATTTAAAATCTACGCATCAGCTTTAAGTTCACAAAAGATTAGTTTACATAGTTGCTTTAGTCTATCAATTTAAACATGTATATTGTATTTAAGGATAGTGTCTCTTGTAAAATAGTGAAAGGTGCAGCAAGACTAAAAATGTTATGTCTAATTAGCTAATTTCCTTTATACATATCTCAATTAACCATTCGGAAATTTGAACCAAGTCCTCCCTCCCTGAGTTTGTTTTCTACTTTGAGTTATTTGTTGTTGAGGCAATCACCTCAAATTCAATTAGCGGAAGTTCAATTGGATATTCTTTCTTTAATTGCCAACCCTAGAAATTCTATTATCAAATATTTGGCAATAACGAACAAGCTTCTTAGCTTAAATATGGCCAGTAAACACAATTTTCAAATACTAAATTCATTCTACAAAGATTATTTCTATTAGAGAATAAAAAATTTAAGCTCTAATAGAATGACGTACCTTTAAGGAGATTGAGGTTCAAATGTAAAGTTTGCTATCATTCACTATGGTTGTGATCAACTAGTGCTTCCAACCACCATCTACATCTGCAGTTTCAAGGCAAAGCAACAAATTTTAGACCATTTCATGGCAAAGCAATATAGACAACAAGGACCCATCACTACAACAAATATGATATATAGCTACGAAACTATTAGCTACGACATGAAATTCATCACCAATGGTTCACCTTTTGTGACGAAAATTATATTTCGTATTTAAATACATGAAACACATACTTTTAAGGACAAAACATAAAATTTCGTATCAAAGTTGTCCACTAAAATTTTCCACCAAAAAATAAGTTGGCGCCATTTATTGAGTACTATTAATGACGAATTTAAAGTTCTTAGTGACACTTAATTTTGTCACTAACAATGTACCCATTCTGTGACGAATCCTATTTTGTCCTAAAATTAATTAAATTTTGGACACGAAATTCTTTTGTCACAAAAAGTATGTTGATACAATAGTGACAAATCAAAATTTGTGGTTTATCATTGTGTAATTTAGCAACAAAATTTCAAATTTAATTGTGACCTTAGTTTTTGTCACTAATATTTCAAACAATTACTGACGATTACATTATTGTCTCTATTTAACCTATAATTTAATCACAATAGAATTTTGTCACAAAAAAAGAGATTAAATGTCTATGACTTAAATTTTTTAGTTAATTAATAAATGATTGGATACAAAAAAAATTGTGGTTATAAATTAAAATATCATGAATAATAGACACATTTAATTCAAATATAGTAAAAATCAAAATTTTGTCTGTCCATAAACAATAACCATACAAACATTTTTTAGTGAAAATCTGAAGTTATACTCTAGACAAGCATCATACCAATATTATGTAATTAAAAAATTATTTTAACACCAAAAAAGTTAGAAGCAAAGTTCCAAAATCATCAAAAGCCTTGATAAGTTTGCAAATATTTTATCACTAGATACTCAAAATCATCAAAAGCCTCGATAAGTTTGCAAATATTTTATCACTAGATACTAGAGCCAGTGTAAGCATCGGCTCAATAAATATTACTCTATTAATTTCAATTTATGTGGTACAAATAGAATTAAAAGACCTAATCAAATTTTGATATGATTTTTAAATATTAAAAAATGTTATTACTGTAATTTATAGTATTTTTAACGTAATTTTCAAATAATATGTTACTCATTTTGTCCTAATTTACGTGGCACATGAGAAACTTTGAGAGTCAACCAACTTTTTAATATGATTTAAAAATATTTTAAGTTGTTAATTAGTGTGATTTATAATGTTTTTAAGTAATGTAATTTTTAAATAAATATGGTACACTATGTGTCACAATTTATGTTGCACATGAATTTTTTTGAGAATTAACCAAATTATAATATGTTTTTTTTATAAATAAATAAATAAATATAAATAAATAAATAAATATATATATATATATATATATTGAAGTTGTTAATTATTGTAATTTATATTACTCTTAACATAATTTTCAAATAATATATGTTATCCCATCTGTATTTCGAGAGTTGATCTAAATTTTGATATGTTTTTTAAATATTTTATTTTGTTAATTATTATAATTTATAGTATTATTATTTTTAGTAATTTATAACTATAAAACATACTAAAAAGGGAAATAAGACAAAAACATTAAAACAGATAAATTATTAAATATAAATAGAGGAGAAGGGCAGTACTTTATAAATGTATAACATACTAAAAAGGGACATAAGACAAATAAATTAAAACGGAGAAATAGTTAAATATAAATAGAGGAAAGGGCAAATTGATCAATTGGCTGACTGACCCTAAGCTCCTCTATTCGCTTCTATATTATATATTTTATCATACACACGGCTAATAAAAATATGAGATTAACTTCTCTTCATTGACACAAGAAAATTTTCCCGTCAGTTCATTTTTAGAAATACTTATATCTCTTAATTTAATTATTGTATTTTAACATTTAAAGATTAATGATTTTTTAGCTTCTCTTTTTTTTAAACACGTTTTACATATCTAAGATTTTTTTTTCAAAAGACGTCCAAATATTTATGATATTATTGACTTTGAGTAATATTTAAATAAATTGGAATACATATGATGATATATGGATCAAAGTTTGTTTTCAATTAATTTTGTATTGTTGATTGAATGAACTAAGAAGAGAAAACACAGTCTGAAACAATGGAAGCACCTATTCAAAAACTTTTTAATGTTGTGAAGAAGACTTAATAGGTTGTGAATAATTTTTTTATGAGATTAATTAGATTTTAAAAAGAAAATAAAGTAAAATTTATTGTCTCCAATTTCTTCAATGGTGTTGATGGATAACGAGGTGAAAATATGCAATTGGGTAGTTTTTTCTTTTAAAAATTCAAATTACATATCCATATAATTTTTCAATTTCAAATCACCAGACCTTCGCAACAATTTGTGTGTGTATGTCGTGGGTTAAAATTTAATTATTTTTTAGGGAGGCAGAACAAACCCAACTTATTTTGCTTGCTTAAGTTTGAGCGGGGTTATTGACCCGCTCATGTATTAACTCAATCTATTAAATATTGAATTGATATATAACCCAAATTATTTAATGACGAATCTTGTCAAAATAATTTTAAAGAAATATTATTTTATTATTTGATATATTATATATAGCTATAATAATATTTTTTTTATTAAATACTAAAAAATTATAAAAGAGCAAGTAAAACAATTAAGACTTAATAAAATTGAGAGGATTGAATTATAACCCACGTTTTAACTTAAATAACTTGTGAATGAGTCAATAAATCACTCATTTATTAACTCATTTTATTTTAACTCACTTAAATTCAACCAACACGCTCATTTAACCCCTCTAATTATTTTCAATTTTGCCATAACAAACGCGGCAAACAAAATTTCAATTTTAATTATTTTCCCCAAATGCACAGCACCACTAATTTAGTTCCCACTATAATTAGGTTTTACTTTTTTCTTTTGATTTGATGCCTCTGCTATGTTTTACCCAAAATCTAGTGAGTTCTTGCTTCCAATTTTACTTCTACAAATGTCTAGTGCTTCACACTTCCAATTAAGTTAAATTATGTTTTTCCTAATTTGCAGCTTTTTCACCGATTCTTTTTTTGTTTCTTTTCTTCTTTTGATACAAGATCCAAAGCTTTTGGACTAGAAAATGGTATGATTTTGTTTGGGGATGCTATGGTTATTTGGAGAAGCACAAAGCCAAAGTAGATATATTCTTTGATATGCAGTCTTAATTGGGTGTAACAACGAAGATGTAATCAAATGGAGACCCGCACAACAGACAGGGAAGGAGGTGAATATAAATCATACATCCACTAAATTCTCTGTGTTTATAGATTTTCTTGTGTTCTTTTGTTTCCTCTGCTACATTCTCATCAAATTGGTCAAAAATTGATCCATTCAGGTAATCTAAAGCAACCCCTTTTGAATCTCCTCTTTAATTTTGTTTCATTTGCTATGCTTTTTGTTCTTCTCTGTTCTTTCAGCTACATTTGAGCTTGAAAATATGAGGCTTAGATTCCATAGAGTTCAACGTAAATTGAGCTTTAGATAAGGCTCTGTTTTGTGTGTGTGAGGGTGGCGGGTTGGTTGTAATGACTGTTGGAATCCGAAATTACGGTAGGCTAATGATGCCTAAAGCTTTTGATTAGATAAAAGGCTCAATCTTATTTGTTCGTAAGTTTATTTTTAATTTTTAATGGATTTCTTGCTAAAATTTACTTGAGAAACCTAGGATATGGTAGGGCATATTGGTCTTACAATTGATTTGAGAATGTGGATCCTTTCAAAAGAAATCATAAACCATATGACGAATGGATTTTATGTTAATGTTTTATCGTCTATCTCCAACAACAACATACCTATTGTAGTTTCATAACTGATATTTGGGCAGAGTAGGATGTATGTAGACCTTATTCTTACCGGGGCTAAAGTGATTGTTTTTGATAGACTCTCAACTCAAAAGTGAAGTTTTTGAAGTAATCTCAAAGAGTAATGCCATGAGCAATGTGCTGTAAAAAGAAAAAACCAAATTATTTTGAAAATGAAGAATCTATCAACTGCACAAATATAGATGCCTCACTCGCTAGGCTGTATCAACTACATGATTTCATCTTGAACTTCAGATATTGATCCTTGTTTAAGAAAAACTTACATGTTTAATGCTTTAAAGTTCTTTGCTATTCCAAGATACTATTTAAAATTATATATTTCTTGCAGCAATTTATGGTTGAGAGAATCCTAATGTGAGATGATGAATACTTAATAACAAGGAAATTAAGTTAATGAATAGTTATTACATTATTATTAAGTATTACCAAAAACTCAACATATAGGATAAATGCAAAATCAGGAGTTCCTTTAGTTTTCGATCAGATAATTTTAGTTTTCAAAGTAAAATAGTAAATATTTTTTAATATGCATATGTAATAATAGCCTATCATACTGAGAATTGACCAATGCGTGTGGTACTAATAGTGCTAGACATGCTGATCGTTTTTCCTCTTTTGCTTTCATTCAATATCTCGTTTCAACTTTCACTTAAAGTAATGTTAAGAGTGTCGATATTTTGTATATTGCATTTTATAACCCTAACTACAAAATGTAATACTTTCCTTTAGGTACATTCTTATAATCATACAGTCAGTGGATCATATCCTCTGTTTGGGTTTTTCACGTTCACTACGCGGTGGCACCTTCAAGGTCATTTATCTCTATGTATCTCTTTCTATTTACTCAAGTAAGTCATCTTATTCAATGATGGTTTGGTCTATTTTTTCTTAATTCTTGATAGGAAATTTTTTTAGTATTAGGGAAGTTTAGTAGCTCATAGAACTATCATTTTCTTTTTAAATAAGAGACTCTTTTTGGGACAAACAAAAGAGGAAAGTAAGACGTGTAAATTGTAACCAATGAAGTACCATTCTGATGAGGAAAATACTGGAAAGTTCAAAGTGCTCAAAAGTTCAATCAACTTTCTAGTTTTTATTTTTTCTTCTCTTTTATATTTCTATTTACTCCTTAATTTGATTCTGATTTTCATACTTAGTAGGCGAAAGGTTTCGTGTATTTTCTACTTGTTTAGTAAAAGGTAATACTCCTATACAACAACTCTTATGCTTGCTTTAGCTGATATGATATATAATAATAGGATCATAGTTTAGTGAATCATAAGTCTAGATATGATTGAGATTAATTAATATATTGGTTGATTTTTTTTCACATGCCAACCATGTGTATATGCTTGGGAATCTAAGACTTGGATATGCAAGAAAATGTTACTGTTAGAGTTCTTAGTGATAAAATATCACATGTTTAGACTTGGTTGTTGCTTTAATTTGAGATATCTTTTTATCCATGATAATATTCAATACTCTCTTTATCATATTCTTTTGGGTTCATTCATTAGACAATTGTTATTGTTAAAGTTGATATTACTCCATATAGTTGTCTTGGAGATGTGTTACTTTGCGAAGGTAAATCCAATTAGTACATTATCAGATGATATGGTTTAGTCAGCATCTTAAGGACAATAACAGATCAAATTGAATGTCTATCTTTTTTTTTTTGGTTAAAATGGTTTGGCTCAAGGCCAATTTATTCAAAACAAATTATATACAAGCTAAAGCTAAAAGCCCGGCCAAGAACAGGTTAGGACTATCTAAACAGGAAATAAGCAAAAGGAAACAAAAGATAAAAGACAGCAAATGAAAAAACTAAAGAAGTAACTAAAAGGAAAGTGAAAAGCCCATGGATGAACTCTCTGTAACATACGACCCTAGAGATTCGCCCCTAAACTTCGACCTTGAGCTCATCTAAATTGTTGCTGCTTTTTGGGAAATCAACCAGATTGACCTCTAAAGGTATGAGCTGAGGGAGGTAAGTAGCATTCTTGGAGCCTAATCAATTTCTTACGGGATAAAATCAGTTTTTCTTCGACTCCAGCTTATTGATGACATTTCTATCTCAAGTTTTGGGTGATGCCAGTATGAGACACCTACAAGATCTCACCAGCAGAAGTGACATCTTACCCAAAAGAATCCTTTCTCAAACTTGAAGAGAAGTGATTTAAGATGAAGCTGAAGTTTAAGATTCCCGATAGTCCTTAACTATTGACGTAGGCTGTATTAGGAGTGCCTCATTTGTGATTTTCATTGTTTTTCTTCTAGCAGAATGAACCTCCAAGGAGATTGATACCACATACTAGACCAATCACAATAGAAGCCGCAAACAATCTCTCCAAATGGAATTACGGTAGAATCATATATTTGTACTTCTTGCTGTGTTTTTGGAAATGCTTTACTGTTTGGACCTGTGGCTTACTGAATTATTGTTAATCAGTCCTAGACCTTGTGTTGGAAATAGCCATTTAATTTGGTTCCCTTTCTCTTATCGCCTTGAATCATATACTTGGATTTTGTTGTTTATGTGTGTTAATTATCTTTTTAGCTTTTGATGGGAGTTCCTGAAAATTATTGTATTGAATAGTACAATAAAACACCCCCACCCCTTCTCCTCCCTTGTCCCTACATTTATTTCACTTCTCATTTGTGTTCCAATTTTGTAAGATCTACCCATTTTCTCTTCATTTGTGCATATTTTTTCAGGATCTCAGTTCCAAAATGTGTGAAATCCTTCATATTTAAGGTGGACAATGTGGTAACCGAATTGATGCCAAGTTCTGGGAAGTTTTTTGTGCCAAACACAGCATTGATTCTACTGGTCGTTACAGTGGTGATTCTGATCTCCACTTGAGAGAATTAATATGTATTACATTGAGGTTACCAGTGGAAGATTTGTTCCTAGGGATGTTCTTATAGATTTGGAGCCTCGTACCATGGACAATATTAGATCTGGTCCTTATGGACAGATCTTCCATCCTGATAACTTTGTTTTTGGACAATCTGGTGTTGGTAACAATTGGGCTAAGGTACATTACACCGAAGGTGCTGAATTGATTGATGGCGTTCTTGATCTTGTTCGTAAGGAAGCCGAAAACTTTGACTGCCTTCAAGGTTTGTGTTTCTACCCGAATTTTCTAAAACATTTTGTTTTCATTTGGTGTTGCTGTAGACATGTGCATTTTGAGGATTTATTTACGTTCTATGTGTTTGATTTTCAGGATTTTAATTGTGCCATTCATTTGGTGGAGGAACAGGTTCTTGTATGGGAACACTTTTGATCTTAAAGATCAGAGAAGAATACCCGGACATAATGATGCTTACCTTCTCCGTTTTCTCTTCACCTAAGGTTTCTGACATTGTTGTTGAGCCTTATAATGCTACATTGTCCGTGCATCAATTAGTTGAAAATGCCGATGAGTGCATGGTTCTTGGTAATGAGGTTCTATATTACATCATCTTCAGAACCCTAAAGCTCATCACCCCAAGCTGTAAGTTATTTCAGCATCTCGATTGCGCTTTTCTTTGCGTCATCTGTTTGATTGTTGTTAGCTGAGCATGTTTGATATTTCTTGTTAGTTTTTTATTTAGCACTTTGAAGTTATGAATCATCTGATATATTTCTTGTATAAAAGCTTTGTTAGTTAGAGAATTGGCTAGCTGGTTCCCTTCTCTTAGAACACGTGACACCTAGAAATCCCCCTTGTCTTCCACTCTTAGATCTTCTGAACCTCCATACTAATATCCCATAGACTGTCCCAATCTTCATCAATCACCTTCTTGATGATTAGGGAGCTAGTCTCCATAATAAGAGGCATTAGCTGTTCTCTTATACAATAAGCCACTACTTCATGAATTGTCAATGCTTTAGCACCTAAACTAGTAGTATTGGCAATGACCCCTACTATTTCTGCTGCAGAATGCCAGAGAGCAAGGATCAGGGTTCTCTCTAGATGAGCCATCAGTATTGAACTTAAATTTCCCTTGGGGAGGAAGATGTCACTATACTAATGTGCACCTCGTTGGTTTGTAGATTTCCAACTTTTGTATCATAAGTGGCCAAATGTTAGAGATCTTTGTTATCCATGGGAACCTCGCTCTAGCCAAGAGACAGAGGTTCTGATTTATGTCATTAATAACTCTGCATCTTGATATTGAACCTTCTTGGAAAATGATATTTCTTTTCTTCCATATATGCTATATAATGATGGTTGGGGCAGCTAGATATAGTGGCTTCAGTTAATTAGGAGAAAAGTAAGCTTTCCACCATTGTGTTGCAATTTGATTTAACTAAATAAATGAGCCCTTAAGCTGCTGCAGCAAAGTGTGTTCAGATGCTCTTAGCATAATCTCTTGTTAAGAACAAATGTAGCATAGTTTCCTGTTGATAGATCTCACAACACCTGCACCATTCTTGCTTAACAGATTCTTGCTTAACACATTGCCCAAGGAAAAAGACCTTGTGAGACCACTGATAAAATCCATCACACACCAAAAGTCCAAAGTAGTGTGAAAGAGTTGACAGTACTCATCAACAAGAATTATACAACGCAAGACCATGATCTGCTAGCAAGTTTGCTTTGAAGAACTCAAATAAGAGACTTATTATACTGCATATAGAATCAGAGGTGATAGAGTTCTTGAATATGAATTACCGGTGAAAGGTTAAGGAATGGAGAGCTATGTACATTATGTCATTGGTATAGAAAGTTACATGAATGGAGGATAGTTCAACATTGTCATGAACTATATATGCAGCTTAGTCAATATTACATGAACCAGTGATGAAAGTAGAAGGAATGAAGCTCTATTATGTGTAAGTTTGAAAACAGAACCCTCCTAACTAGTAGCCTCAAAACCACCAAAGTTTTTATCATCCAACTAAAGATATGTGAATCGAGTCACCTGAAGTCAAAATCTGTTGCAACAAGTCCAAAAAGACACTAGTTATACATAATTTGAGGATTATATGAACATATGCTATCAAACCCCATATACTACCCTTTCTTGATCTTTCTAATCGTGTCATATAAAAGAAAAAATAGCTATACCATTCTTGCATAACACATCGCCCATTGATAATTTTCTCTTTCATACCATCCATAAATAGAAAGATAATTTAAAGTAGACTAGTAACACCCATTTTACTAAAAACCCATTGTTGCTCCTCCTTGTTGAAGGATTAAGAATGATATTTTTCATTTGTTGAATTATGAGTAATTATAAGTAGATTTATTTAGTGAATTAATTATGATCAAGATGTTGGGTCCTAGTCTTGAACTACATTAAGTAGTTTTATTGCAGCAAATGCTTGGTAGGCTTCTAGATTTTTTTACTTGTATGGTAGACTTCATATAGAATTAAGGCTTTGAAAGTTGATATATTTGTTTGAATTCTTGAGTTGAATACTTTTGAACTAGTAGTCGTTATTGGGGCTGACAAAAGATCTACAATAAATAAATGGACGAAATAGTGTTAATGTAGTAGGTGAGGTTTTGTTAATACGAACTCCAACATGATGCATGACTCTTTATAAATCTAGGCAATGCATGCAACATTGTCTGTAATCATTTTATTTTGTCCAATTGTCGGGGATTAGTTAAATTGTACATTAAATGGTCATATGTTCTAATACTTCACATGTTAGATGTTGAGTTAATACAGTTCTCAAATATTAGCATTTTCATAATTCATGTGTAGTAGGTTGTGCGAGGATAATGAAGGCGTTCATTGCTCTCCAAAATTTTAAAAAAGTTCTTGCCAGGTACATTGTCTTGCTCATCCAAGATGACCTTCATATTAGTATGCTTGCATTTTTATTTAGTGCTTATAAAACTGATCATTACAACATATTGAATACATAGATTGTGTTACAGATTCTATCTTTTTACCTCAATATGAACACAATTTAAATTACATCATAATTTTGTTCTCTTTTTTTTTTCCACAGGTATAAGAGGTGAGAATTGAATCACGACTACTTGAAAGCTAAATGTCGCCACATTTTTGGTACTTGGGAAGAAATCTCCACGTATTTGTCTTAGTTAAGGAGTAATATTTAGTAATCAGGTATTGGACATATTAACTTTTATTAAGGAGCTGTATGATCATGGGTGCTTTATTATTCTATTTTTAATTTATGCAATTTTAAATTCAAATATAATATCAATATGAAATAATTAAATGTCATCAAATGTTTTTTATTAGTGGCAATAGATTTTAACGTTTTGCTATTACTATATCAAACTTTTCAAGACATTTTCATCACAAATTAAATTAGTTTGTCATAAATTGAATAAATTTAGTGACAATATATTTGTTCTAGTGCCCTCTTTATCGAATATGAATTAATTTTATATTTTATGACAATTGTAATTATTACTAATCATGATGATTTATAATGACAATTTTATGTTGTCAATAAAAAATCATAATTTAAGTGACAAGATATATTTAACTACAAAAATGTTAATCTTCATTAGAGTGATAAATTTGTCACTAATTTATACATTTAAGAACGAAATACTTTTTTGTATATAAAAGGTAGTCATTAGTGATGAAATTTCTTTTGTTCTACTACGAAATATATAGAACTTTAGAGACAATTGGTATCGTCACTAATTGGACTAAATAATTAGTGACCAAATAGTTTTGTCGGTGTTAACAACGTTTTTAGTGACAAAATTATACTATCAACTATAATAAAATACACTTTTTATGACAATCAAATTCGTCACAAATGCTATGCATTTTGTGACGATTGTTTTGTGTAGTTAATGGAACTTCTTTAGCGATGAAGCACTAAATCGTCTTTATATACTTTTAGTGATGTCTGACTGACGAAATTTTTTTCGTCACACAAATTTTTTTTGTGACGAAATATGCTTTATAAATGACGAAATAATTTGTCCCTAATAATCAAATTTGTTGTAGTTCATATAGCCGGCTCCAACTTTCTTGCGACTGACACATGATTTTGTACATTAGTCATTCCATGTGTTATATGGTCCGTTTGACTTATATGAAAAAGCTAACAGCTATAGTTGGCAAATTGAAGTGCAATTTACTATTTGCAAAGCTGTTGTACGATCAAAAGCCATGGCTTCTTATATTTCTAAGAGCCCGAGCAACTAAGGTTGCCACTTGTTTTCTCCTTGTTCGAAAAGTGAAGCAGAAATGATTAAACGTGTATTTATCTTTGTACAAACATTCTGGTTTTAGATCGTAGTTGCCAGGAAAGTTATCCAAATGCTCGAAGTTGTCCTCAGGAGATACCTTTGGACCGCGAAGGCAGAAATGTCACGGAAAGCACTGTTAGCATGGAAATTTTTTTGCTAATCCAAAGACGGCAAGTGAATTTAATGTCATTGATATTATAACATGAAATCGAGCTTCCATATGCAAACTATTGTGGAACCTCTATAGAAAGGAGAATAGACTCTAGACAGACTGCTACTACGATAAGCAATGATCCATCAAGGAGGTCAGACCCTATGTAAGTTGGACATCAAAGAAGCTTTTGATAATGTGCATTGGGATTTCCTCGTAAGCATACTCAAGTTAAAGGGCCACCAAACAATCATATTATCATATGATATGATTCCTCTCTGCAAACTGGAAATGGAATGAAGATATTTTCAAGGAGGGGTCTTTGGCTTGGACATTCAACTTTAATGGAGCAGCACCCCATTCTTTTCAGCATTGCACAAAACTAGGATGCTATTGTCTCTGACTTTTGGAATGGACATGGCTGAAATTTTAATTCTAGGCGCGGTATCAATGACTTGAACTGAGCAGTGTGTTTTCTCAAGGACTTAACATTTATCCCTAGATTTGGGCCTGTAGCTTTTCCCATCCCCCCTTTGTCAGGCAGTGCTTGTGTGAAGGGTGCGCCACCTGAAATCAGGCTTGAAGCTCTCACCTTACCAACAAGCCGAAAGCTGATGGTTGTTGGTCTTGACGTAAGCATGAAGAGTAGGATAGTGTTGAGAAGCAACCTGCTTGGTGCTAGACCAAGGCAGTATAGTTGAGGTTCTTGCTCATACTTGCAAACATCTTTCCTTGATAGTAAAATTTCCATTTATCAAAAAAAAAATTCACACTACCAAATCAATTTTACCTACCTTAAACTTAAGCTACCATGTACAAATTTTTTTTAAGCAAAAGCTTCGTATATCAAATAAGATAAAACATTAATCATAAAGCTTAATCGTAAATTCAGATAAAAACAACAGAATTCAAGAAACAAAAAGGCTGGACCGAAGCTTGCAAGAGAAAAGATCGAAGAGGGATGGAAAAAAATACCTCTAGCTCAAACTGAAAAATAGAGAAGAAAACTCAAAACTTGATAAAATTTGAGCAAAATTCCTTCCGATATGAGCTCTGCCTTAAATTTTCTCCTAAAATTTCATCAACAATTTGTTGAGTTCAGCCATTCTAAAGCTAAGAAAGAAACGGGAGAGAGAAAGAGATATCATTTTGAGAAATGGGTTTTACTTTGAATCTTCACTTTCCCAAATGAATGACATTACTTTGGGAAGTGCAATTCACTGTGAAATGGGTTATTTCGCGTGAACTCTAACAAAAAAATATTATTATTTATATATATAATTATTGTAATACCAAAATTACCCCTGACAGCAGTAAGTGGTCTGTTTAAATTGATATTCACTGTTAGTAGAAGGACTGAAATCACTTACTTTAATTAATTAAAGGTTAAGCATGATTAGTGAGATATCATAGAGACTAAAACCAAAATAAGACAATAACACAGGGACGAAAACAATTATTTTCTCAAAAAGATTAATCACGTAAATAATATCCACAAATAAACGGGTCGAATAGGATATAAACGGGTCGGATTAAACGGTCGAATCAAGAAGAAAAAAGTTTTTTAATATTTGACTTTATAATTAGGGATTAAACTAATAAATCCTAAATTCCCAATCAACGTTTTATTTTTTGGAACTAAACATCGTTTTCTGATTGCATTATTATTTTTTTAAAATTATTAAAACGCCTGAAATATAAGCTGATAAAAAAAATGCCTCTGTCCGAATTCGAACACACGACCTCGCGTGTAGTAGAGTGAATTCCTGAACCCCCAATGCCACTGAGCTATGCCTTTGGTGTATGTTCAAGGGTTCAATAGTATATATATACACGTATATTAAAATTTAATCATATATATAGTGTAATTTTTCGACGAAGGGGGTTTGGATGAACCCCCTTTGTTCAACGTAAATCCGCCCCTGTGTGTTAGCACAATTTTTTTTCTTATTTTTAAAAGTTAAACAAATAAAATCTTTTAAATATGAAAATCTGTTTAAAGGATGCAATTACTTTTTAAAAAAAATTAAAAGAGAAAAAGATAAAATAGAATTAAAAAAAAAGTATTAGCTAATTATAAATATGTGGCTGAAATAATTGCTTCAGGTATAATGGAAGACTTTAAAAAAAATTTATATTGAACTAAGAAAATTAATTTAAAATCTACAAACTAAAAAAAACTGCAAACAATTAAAGAAATAAAGAAACAGAAATTTCAAGAGTAGCCTCACTTTTCTCAAGAACAGAAACAACGAAAATTAATCTTATGATATTAATAATTTCATGTGAAAAATTAGAATTTAAAACTTGCTAACAAGGAAGTAATATTACTTCATTTAAACAGAATAGAAGAAATAGTAGGACAAACATGTAAAAACATACGAAGTTGTTGTTTTCTTAATAAAGATAAAATATTTAAAAAATAATAATACTATCCTTATTAATACTTCAAAATTATGCATCATAAAATTAAAAGCGTACCTGATTATTGCTACAAAAATAATATTATATATTATAAAAATTAAGTTGTACATTTAATAATATTAATTTTTAATATGCTCAAATAAATAAGTTAATGATTTATATCATTATTTTAAACATATACATTATTAAATACATGATAAATCTTATTAGTTATTTTTAATTTAAGAAATTACAATATTTTATAATATCCGCGCAATGCACGGGTACGTGTGTAGACAATGAAGTTTTATTGATAAGTTCATACTAAATTTGGATTAAATCTTAAATTCATGATACATTGACCAAATTAAATTACTGGTTAATAAAGTCGGATTAATATTTAAGTCAAAATTATATGACTTTAATCAAGTCCAAATTACATTTGGGCCAAGTCCATTACGTTGACAAGATGAACCCAACTCATGTTCTTCAGGCCCAGGGGTCAAAATTGCTCGGATCAAAACACCCCTAAAGCCCTAGCTCAAGCCTATATAAAGAGGTCTTCATAAGACCAAAAGAGGATATATACATACACACAAAAATACATAGTTGTTCTTCAGTGGTGATCTGCAAGTCTTCCGCATACAAAGAAGTCTTCGCTCCAAGTGTTGAGCCGCAAATATTCCGTCAAATCAAGAACATCTGTGAAGAGAAGAATCAGGGGATTACATATCTTTTTCTTAAGAGATTTTATAATGATTGTAACCTTCGCATAAATTCAAATATAAATATTGTTGTTTGCTTGATATTTTCCTTTCCTGTTTGTTGTATTTCAGGATTGAAACTTTAGACATTTACAAACTGGCACACCCCAGTGGGACAATCTTTACCTCTCATCTTTTCTCTTCGAAAATCAAAGTTCAAGAACACTGAGATGGCTTCCAAGAAGATAAACTTGAAATCTGCATCTGCATCCAAAATTGGATCTACATCTGTATCTGCATCTGCATCCAAAACTGGATCTACATCCGTATCTGCATCTACATCCATATCCAAAACTGGATCTGCATTTGCATCTGCAAAAACTGATGGATCTAAATTTTGTATCGCTGTAGAAAACATCCTTGATGTAACTGTGGGAAACATAGGACCTATCACAAGAAACCAAGCCAAATTGCTAGGACAACAAACCTCACGAATGCCGTCCAAATCTGCTATCGTCTTTGGTTTGTCTTCAAAAGGTGTGAAAACTCCTGCAAAATCCACAAAAGAAGACATTGCCGAAATGGTTGAGAGGGTTCTTGCTCAATTGAGCCTATCTACATCCAAAAATCCCTTCACTTCTGCCGACAATGATGTCTTAAGCACGGGATCTACCCCATATAACATGTTTGCATCTCATGTTTGGGAAAATCAATGCTATTCTCCATCACCTACTACGGTAATTCACGCAATGGTGACTAACACTTTATCTGTAGAAGAACGAATTGTGAGCTTGACAAGAGCTATTGAAGGCTTGACCAAGTATGTTCAAGATCAAGATGCTCGAATTGTTAAACTAACTTATAGGGTGGATGGCATGATGGATGAAGAGTCAAGTCAGGCACCTGGAAAACGTCCGCAAGTACAAGAGTCAGTCGATTGCCCCACAAAGCAAGTGGAACATGCTAAAAAGATCTAAGTTTCCTATGAAGGAACGATCCCGATCAACCAAATCAAGGAGTTCATCATGGGGATCATTAAAGACAAGTACGAGGTTGCCACAAAATCCTCCTTGACGTATGCAAGGCCATACACTACAAGGATTGATAGCTTGAAAATGCCTGCCGGTTACCAACCTCTAAAGTTTTAGCAGTTCGATGGTAAGCGAAGCCCAAAGCAACATGTGGCACACTTCATTGAAACTTGTAACAATGCTGGAACATACAACGATTACCTCGTCAAACAATTTGTCCGCTTCCTTAAGGGCAATGCTTTCGATTGGTACACGGACCTTTAGTCTGGTTCCATTGATAGTGGGAACAAATGGAGAAAGAATTTCTCAACCGCTTTTATAGCACAAGACGTATTGTAAGCATGGTGGAACTTACAAACACACGTCAGCAAAATAAGAGTCAGTCTTTGACTTCATAAATCGATGGAGGCATGCAAGTTTAAACTGTAAAGATATACTCAGTGAAGCTTCGGGCATAGATATGTGCATTCAAGGTATGCATTGGGGTCTCCGCTATATCTTGCAAGGCATAAAGCCTAAAACTTTTGAAGAATTGGCCACTCACGCTCATGATATGGAGTTAAGCATGTCGTCGGTTGGAACTGAAATGCCACTTGTCCACGAACTCTGCAAAGGCAAAGAAAAGCAAGAATTTAAGAAAGTCGGATATTTGTACAAGGATGAAAACAAAGAATCCATGAACGTCAATGCTTCTCAGACGAAATTCACCACAAAGGTAGGAAATATGCAAAGTGCAAAAGCGATTCTTCTGAAGGAAGGACAAATCAAAAACTAACCTTGGAGGAAATGCAGCAAAAGGATTACCCATTTCATGACTCAGATGTCTCCGCAATCTTTGATGAACTCCTTGAAATGAAACTCTTTGAGTTACCAGAGATGAAACGACCAAATGAAGCAGGGAGGAATGATGATCCAAAATATGGCAAATACCATCGATTGGTTGGCCACCCTATCGAGAAATGCTTCGCTTTCAAGGATAAAATCATGGACTTAGCTCGCGAAGGGAAGATTGAACTTGAAGATGAGAAATTGAGTTTAAATCAAGTCAATATTGCTTCTGACTTACCCAATCCGGTCATGACCTGTAATTTTGTTGAAGGAAATGGGCAGCAAGTCATCCCAAATATTAATCAGACAAGAATGATTAAGTTTGGAGGCTTCAAACCTATTGATGTAAATGAGTTATTGTCTCTTCCTACACTATGTGATGTGGTCTCCGTAGGAGAAGGATCGATAAAAGAAGATGGAGACCAAGTAGATCATTTTGATGATTACGGCTGGACTCTCGTGACTCGTTGTAAACGTCGAAAGGCAAGTTCACATAAAGAGTCAGCGAAGCGACACGTTAGGGAAAAGATGGTAAGGAGACCTTAAACAAAAACTTTGATTGTGCACTCAAAGAAGGAGGAAATGAAGGTGCACCACTATCAAGAGTTGCGTCGACCAATTACATTAGGAGAATATTTGTCAAGTTGGTTTTACACCAAGCTCACATGCGATAGCACAAAAGCTCTATGTTGTAATGTCGATGAGAATGAAGCGAAAGATGTAACTTCATCATGTTCATCTCCGAAAGTCAAGAATGTGTGCATGGCTGAAATCACATTCTCCGATGATGATCTTCTACTAGGTGACACACTTCATAGTCGCCCTTTATTCATGGTTGGTTTCGCATCTAAGTAAAAGGTGAACATAATCCTAGTCGATGGCAGTTCTGGAATTAACATCCTTCCAATTCTCACCATAAAAGAACTTGGGATCTCGACAACGGATCTTACTGAAAGTCGCTTGATGATCCAAGGATTCAACCAAGGAAGACAAAGGGCCATTGGGGCCGTCAAAATAGACCTCACCATTGAAGAGTTGCAATCAAGCGTATGGTTACATGTAATTGACGCAAAGACTTCATATAACATCTTGCTTGGTAGGCCATGGGTACATGAGAACAAAGTAATCCCATCTACCTACCACCAATGTTTGAAGTATTATGAAGATGGAGTTGCTAAAAAGATTATTGCAGACAATAATCCCTTCACTGAAGCCGAAGCACACTTTGCTGATGCGAAGTTTTACTTGAAGAAATATGCCACAAAAATTGATGATATTGCATCCAAAGATGACTAGCTCTTGAACAAGAAGTCTAAGGTAGGTGTTGATAAGACAAAAGTCGTCAGCAAAGAAGATCCAAAGCTTGGCATTTCGAATAAGACACCTAACATGAATAATGTCTTTCCAAGTAAAAAGTGAGACCCATTCTTTGTTATGTTTCAAAGTCCAAGAAGGATGATGAACACTCTCTCAAATTACAAGAAAATGCACTAGGAGGGCTGACCTTTCCTGTTAAGCGGATTGATGTGATGAAGTCATCCCCAAAATCACTTGGAAAATTTGTGGCTCCCAAATCGTCGCAAAATGAAGCACTCCCAACGAGGCGAATGTATAAAGGTTTTGATCCTAATGCTTACAGACTATTGGCAAAAGGTGGATACAATCCCACTGAACCATCAAAATTGGGAAAGCTTACATTAGAACCTGCAGCAAGGCAACAACGTGAAGGTTTGGGATACAAACAACCTCCACCTATCCGCATTTCCATAAAAAGGACAAGCAACAACTACATCACTGCCGAAGATGAGTCTGCTACTTCTAACAAAAGGTCTTCTGTCTTTAATCGACTTGGAAACTCAACGAAGAGGATTTCTGTATTTGAGAAGTTAGGGCCATTGAGGAAGAAAAATAAGGTTTGGAGAAACAACAAGATTATGGAAGCATCTGCTTTATCCAAATCTCAAAATGCTCTGTTGACACCCAATTTTGACCGACCTTTAACCCTTTTTGGGAATGCTATTCGATTAAATACTTATTTTAAAATATATTTCAAGTTTAACACTGTAGTTGATTTTGTCTAAAAATTATATATTTTAGTATGCTTGCTTTATAAAATTATTGTATATATTAATAAAATATTTTTAAAAATTATTAGTAAAACTAAAAATAATTCAAATATTTTAAAATTTAAGTGACTTTAATTATAATATTGGTAGTATTTTAATGGGATAGCATTACTTTAATTTTCCTCCAAATCATTTAAATCGTTGCCCATTCTATTCCAATTTATTTCAAATCTAGTCTTCTTTCTATTCTATTATAGCCATTGTTAATTTCAATTTTGACCCATTCTTATTTCAAGACTCCAATTCAATTAAATCTCAACCTTTCATTTATTCAATTCAACTCTAAGATCCTATCCTAGCCACTCACATAATGTGATCCAACGGATAAGATCAAATCTCCCATCACTTTTCCTTTTAATACCAAAAGATGCCAAACCCTAAAAAAATTTCATTCTCTTTCTCCCTCAAAAGATCCGCCGCCCCCTTCTCTCTCTTCTCTTCCTCGCTCCGACAACTAGCAGCAACCCCGGTGAACCACTGGTGGGCAACAACGGGCAGCAACTCTGGTCAATGACTCCGGTGAGCTGACAGCTCCACCAGTAAGGGCAACGCCGGCCAGCAGCTAGCGAGCAGCCCCAAACGGAAATGGCAAACCACCGGAATCAACAGAAACCAGTAAGGGTAGCGCCGGCCATCAGTAGCAGCATATGACGAGGGCAGAAGCTCTGGTGCCTTCTTTCCCTCTCATCTCCCTCCGCCTCTCCTTCTTTTCTCCCTTTCTCTTCTCTTTTCTCTCCTTTCGTCACAGGACCACCAGCAACAAGTAGCCGGCAAACAGCCAGCAGCCAACAATAGCTCCGGCCTACAACAACTCCAACGAGCAGCAGCGCACGATGAAGGGCATTGGCAGCAACTTCGGTCAGGCGAGACCACAAAGAACAATAGCTCCGACAAGTGCTGCTCCCATTTGTCCCTTCCCTGCGTAGCCCATGAACACGACCACCAGAAGCAGCGAGCTCCGACGTAGTTCAAAGGTTTTGGGGTCGATTGAAGACAGATCTCAACAGATTTGTCCCGGTACATCCTTTTATTTTATTACTATTTCGCTTGTTCATCCTATGTGATTCATGTATTTTTGCTAACAATGTTTATTCACTGTTTTATTATGATTGCCATAATTGCAACTCGTAAATGTTGAATGCTAGTTGATACTAATCTTGGCGTCTAATCGATTATTGCTTGATTAATTTAGCATAGGCTTGCAATGGAATTAATTTTGATAAACTTTATGGGGTTTTACCGTTCTTCTCACATAATGTTCTAACATGATCATTGTTTAAACTTGCTCAAATTTGGTAGCATCATTGGTTGATCGGTTCTTCTCCGTCAATTTGGCTCCAAATATTTGTCTTCCAAGTCTTGGTACTTCATAACAGTAATTAGATTATTTAGTTTTCACCTTAATTTATGCGTTAACACTTGGGTAAACTTTAAATTGTTAATATTCTCTATATTTGTTTAAATTAGCGCTTTGACTGATCCCTTAATCTCTGAATTGCTTGATTTATAGATTTCATATGTCTTGCTAATTTCCTTATTTGTCCGATTACAGTAAATCATTAATTTGTGAGTATTACTTTGGGGGTAATTATATTATGTCTTGAATAATTATGTTTGCTTGCTTGATTGTATCAATTAGTGTTTGTCTTAATTTATTCTTTCCTTGCTTGTTACGTGGTATTATGCTTTACTGAATTTGTTTACCTTAATTAAAAGTGAGATTGATTTCTTACTTAGTTTATATTTGGTAATTGGTTTGATTGATTTAGGTAATAAATAAATAAAATAAAATAAAAGTATCTACTGATTGGCTCAATTTTATTAAAGGAAAAAAATATTTAAAAATTGGCTCCCGTTAATTAACACCTTTTCCTTTCCTGACTGGCCCTTATTCACTATTTAAAGTTCCCTCATTCTTATTGTTCTGGAGAGATTTTTAACACTTGAACAATCAAAAGAAAGAAAAACTCATCTAAGAAATATTTTCTGTTCATAAAAAAATTAGTCTCTTACAACATTCAAAGTGCTTTCTTTGATGTGTTGCTGTTTTGATTGGATTGCTGCTAGTACTTCATTGCTGATAATATAATCTGTTCAGCTGGTTAGTTTTCTCCGTTAGTTAATCTCTGTTTTGCATTAGAACTATTTAATTGTGCAATTCTCTATGAGGGTTTAAGGAAAGCACCCGGGTCAGTTTCGTTCTTCCCTCTCTGTGTGACAATATTGTTGTTATGCTTACTTGTCCAAATGCTTGTTTGTCTACTTATAGCTAGATGTATAAAATAAATTTGTGTATGATGAATCTGTCCATAATTGGTATTCTTTTACTTATATTATATTGCTTCATATGTTATATTTGTAAGTCTCTTACTTAGCAGGTTCAAACTTGGGTTCAAGTTTGAAGAGTCAGAAGAGCTACTGGACAAGATCTAATTTTGTTCATAATATTTGTATTATTTTATTTACTATTTTGGGTTTGTAATAAATTTTATAGTAACTCTCTTTCTATATATAATAAATATTTGGGGCTCGTCTAAAGAGGGAGGGATCTACGTGCTATTTGTTTATTTTATCGTAACATATTTGTGCTAGAAAGTATGTCTATACGATAGTGGATTGTGTGATTGTTCGCCTCTTAATAACTCTGTTTAAATCTAGCCTAAAAATAAAAGCAACCTTTTGTCATTTATCACCTATTTAAGCTTTGTCTAATTATGCTTAAAATCAAACATGTTGAGATAATTTGACGGCTCATTGTAATCTGTTTATATGATTTGCGTATTCACCTTTTAATCCTAACAATGAATAATGTTTGTTCCTTGCATTATCTGACTCACTTTCAACCCCATTATATAATAAATAAATAAACATTAATATTTTAACAACTTGTTCGTATCAGTTTAGTTTTTTTTTTACCATTTGTATTTAATTAAATTTTCAGCATGTTAATGGGTTAGAAATTCATTCTTATAGGCTTAAATTTCAGTATTACCTACAAAGTATGTCTATAGTTTTTTTTTTTTAAAAATAGTTAGTTACCTTTATATAGAAATCATGGTCTTGAGTAAAATTAGAATTTATGTTGTCCGGTCATAATGTTTGTGTGATATAAATGTGTTTCGCCATTTAGATGACTGCCTGTAGGATTTTAAATAAACTAATAATTTTGAACAAATCAGTTGGTTTATTCTATCAGCATGTTAACTTATTTAGAAGCCATGTCTTTAGGTTTGACTAATTTCAGCATGTTCACTTAGATATCATCTCTATAGGCATTAACTAATAATATCAATGTTGATAAGTTTAAATAAAGTAGTTTGTTAAAATCATACTTTGAAAACTTTAGCATGTTAAATAACTAAAATAAATACGCTACATTTTCTCTTCTAAGTGTTAATTAATTTCTGCAATCTTAAAAGAAATTCATAAACTATTTCAGCATGTTTTAAAACTAAAATTTGTTGTACATATTTGTTGCATGGTTAAATCAACCCTTCAATTAAAAAAAAATTCTGCACACTATCCGGCCACTTAGAATTAGTTATTTTCTGCATATTTTCTTAAAATCTGCTACCTGCTGCCCTGATTCTTTCTGCCTGAATAAACTGCTATTACATAAAATAATTCTCTGCATTAATAATAAATCTGCTACTGTTTCTAAAATAAATTTCTGCATTTGTATGATCACTTTCCTGCTATATTTTAAAATCAAATAAATATAAGTCTTTTATGTCATTAATTTTTTTCCCCCCTTTAAAATCAGTTGAATACTAAAACCTGTATTCTGTAATAAATTTCTGTCACCTTAAAAAATCAGTCTAAAAAGCTTTTTGCACTTGCAACAACTTTCTGCTCCTCCTTTACTAAATAATTATATTGTTAATGTCCGTTTGTATGCGCACACACTTAGCATGAGACCTTCACTAATTATGTGTTGTTTGCAAGCATGTTGATTAAAACTTAGAGGCCAACATGAGACTTTATGTGCTAAGTGTTGTCCAGTGTGTTTTGCTTGGTGTCTCGGGAGCCTATTTAGAAGCATGTATTTTTTAGTGTAAAACCTCCTGATAGTAGTCAAATGCCTCTTGTACCGTAAACAGGGACGCTAGGCACCTTTTAGAGACGAAAATCTTGCGGTGGTGAGGTAGGGGTAGTTTAGGCCCTACGGAGATGATGACAACGACTTAGGCTCAAAGTGACAAACCTTGGTTTTATTTGTCCCTACATGGAAGCCAATCGGAAAAATAAAAAGAAAGACAAGTGTTGATCCGTAAAGTCCTTCTGAGTCTCCCTTTCCTTTAGGCCCTTTAATTGTTTATAATTATAATTGTTTGGGGTTAGCTTAAATAAAAATATAAAAATTGTTTTGCTTTTTTACTTGTGTAATTTCCGTCTCCTTGCTTATCTCTTTATTAACTGTTTAATATTTATTTGTTATTATGTTATCACTTAGTCTTGCATGCTTAACTAATTAATTAAAATGACTAAGATGACCTTAATTGTTTAATATTATGTTATCACCTAGTTTTGCATGATTAATTAATTAAATAAACAAATGAGGTAATCTTAATTGTTTAATATTATGTTGTCACCTAGTTTTGCATGTTTAATTAATTAAATAATTAAATGAAGTAATCTTAATTGTTATGTTATCGCTTAGTAAGCATGTTTAAGTTAAATAACCTAAATAAATGACGTGACCATACTTGCTACTTGTAACCCCACATAAATTGCATGAGATACGGCCGGGACCCACATTTGTGGACCTCGAGGGATGCCTAACACCTTCCCCTCGAGGTAATTTGAACCCTTACCCTGATCTCTGGTTCGTTGACCTTAGTTAGATTTAGCTAGGTTAGATAGGTGCCCTAACGCGCCTTAATTCGTTAGGTGGTGACTCTTCAATCACTTGACCCAAAAGCCTAAAAGAGTTGTTAGGTCGTGCATCCTAAAGGAAAGTCCGTTTTGAGAAAAACGGGACGCGACAGAATGACGAATCTGCTGGAGATATTAGGTTCTAACCATTAGGTGTTTCATGCTTTATGTGGGGTTTACTTTATTAGGTTATTTCATTATTTATTTGGGATTTACCATGCTAAGTTGTTATTTGATTTTCGTGTTTACTCGCTTTCCTGATATACTGTTTATTTTATGTTTAGTCTTTTTCCTTCTTCCCTATTTGTGTATTTTCATGTTTCGCCTTTTCCTTTTTTCCTTTATGTGATTACTTTCATGCTTAATCCCATACCTCCTTCCTTATTTGTTGGATTTCTTACATGTTTATACCCTTATTTCTGTTTATTTATGTATTTATTTATTTATTTACTGCTTTCCTTAAAACTGTCAATATGTTACCGCTTTCAACCTAAATGCTAAATTTTACCGCTTTGATAAACTGGCATTCCGCTCATACTTCTCCCAATTGGGACCCTCTTCCTTTTTTTATTTTGTTGCCGTGATGTTTGTGCCTTTGCACCTCTCACTACTACTCAAATCTCTTCAAATACCCAGTATAGAGAGTCGACATATGCGTGGACGGAACAAAAAGTTTTACTACCGGGAGACCACGAGCCTTCTCGCATAGAATCCCTTTCAAGTCCGTGTCAAGCCAACTCTTAGAAAGTTTACTTAGGTGATACATGCTGCATAAGCCCTAGGTGGTTTGACCCTTGGTGTCAGTCTGCACAATTAGTAGCCACCCTAGTCTAAAAGGCCCCAACACCCTTTAGACAAATTGCATATTTATGTGTCAATGTGATCACAATAATTAAATTAAGCCAAACATTGCCAATATGGAGTTTACAAGTCGTTTGTTGTTTTATTTGCAGAGTCATGGATGCTCTTAACTTCCCAAACCCGCAAATGGTCGTAGCTGTAAACTACAAACTAAGGAACTGGTGGATTGATATTAAGAGAGACCGTGAAGAGAGATTCGTCAGTTGTTGGGCGGCCTTACCTACCTCATCTTTGTCATACCAAACCCTCACCTGATTAGGGCCTTCCTAGAATTTTGGTACCTAATGTGAGGCCAAATATATATATTTTAATCATTATTTGTCTCACATTTATTATTTATATTTGTTCTTTTTGAGCATTAATTTTATGAATTGTGCTAAACAATGTAGTTTATTTGTAGAATTAAATTGGTGGAAAAATGAAGAAATTTGAAGCTAAAACGAATTAAATATGAAAGATTGAAGAAGGAAATTAAGTAGTCAACTTAATGGATTAAATTTAATATAATACTATATAAAATATAAAGTTGTACTGTTCAAATTGAAAGGAGTATGCTGCCACGTGGCAGTCATTGAAGGCATCTCCAACTATTGAAGGCGGCGGAAGTCTAAGGCGGTTACTGTTTACGCGTAAAACGTAGGAATTCAATTTTGTTAAGGTTTTAGATTCCTAATTGATTTTGGACTCAGTTATTTTATTTGGGATTTCTACCTCTATAAATTGTTCATAGAAAAAATTATTGGAGACAGACAATTATAGGAGATCAATCAGAGGGCATCAAGTAAAAAGTCGTCAATACTTTTTAGGGTTCTTTTCTTCTTCTTATTTTCTTAGAGATTAGTGGCTGAACGCCCTTGTTCTAGGGCTGTAGCCACGAATTAAATGTTGAGTATGTGAGGTTTATAAATTAATTCTTGGTTGTCATTATAAGTTACTTCTATATTCTTGTTTTAGTATTTCTTGATTGGCCATCTAGAGATAAATCTAGTGCCTAATCTTAGAATCGAGAGAGGAGGGGTTAGATAGACAAGAGAATATAGAGATCTCGGTCCACCCATTAGATTGAGGTGATTAGTGTTCATGAGTGACACCTAGACGAACACCGTGCTTGGTTACGAAATATGATGAAATATAAATGCTCGCCCGTTAGTCTATTTATCCCCGCTCAATGATGTAGTTAGATAGCTAACTGGGGTAGGCGACGAGAGGCGTATAACCCGGATCATATCATCAACCCTATAAATCAGTAGCTTGACAATTAAAATTATTTCTAAGCCAAAAATATGATACACGAAATCCAATAAATGCTGCAGCCCTGGGATTTTCCAACTATTGTAAGTTATTTTATTATTTTGTTCTTGCATTCTTCTCTTTTGGCTCTCTTAAATAAATAATTAGATCAGTATAATTTAGTAAAAATAGTTAATTGACAAGTCCTTTGGGTTCGATAATCTGGTTCTTTTAAGAGCCACTATATTACTTGCGCGACCGCGTACACTTGCGTGTGCAATTGGGAACAACAAGTTTTTGGCGCCGCTGCCGGGGACTTAGAAATTAACTATTTGTCTAGGTTATATTTTTTTCTTTTTATTTATTTAAGTTTTGTTTTTGTAAGTTTTTTTATTTTTTATTTTTAGTTTTTTTTCTTAACAAATATATATTTTTTCTCTTTTTTTTGAATAATTTGATACTCTTATTAATATGGATGATTGGGATAAATCGTGGTTGGTTGATGAATGTCCTTTATGTGATATATGTGGTCGTCAATATATTCATTGGAATGGTTGTCCTAAATCTTATTCCCTTCCCCTGAACCCCTATTATGATTCTTCTCTTATTTGTGATGTTGGTAGGGGCGATGAAGTGGAGAATGCAAAACAAGAGGCGCACAATGTGAATTCACTTATGGAATGTACGGACATGCTGGACAAAGTTAATTCAAAAATCGCTGAACAAATGTTTGAATGTGTGGAAGGGCAAAAAACAATCATGAAACTGCTGGATTTGCTTGACGCTAGTCAATTAGAAATTACTATCCTAGAGATTGCAGTCCAACAAAGAGAAAGCTATGAAGAAGCAGAGATAGTGAGCCAATCTTGGCTACAAGAACAAACTTAATTTCTAAAGTTTCATGAGTCTATCCGTGATGGTCTGACAAACATGACAAGCCAACTGATTGAAGGAAGAGTTGATCTCACACAAGAAATAGATCAATTTGGCTCAGATATTCATGACTTGGAGACTCACTTGAACAAAAAGATTGCGGCGTCTGATGCCCAATTTCAATTGTTGCGGATGATGATCAACAAGTGGAGCAAAAAGAGGAATTTCAACCATTAAACTACACCTTATTCCTTAATATCGATGTTGAGAAAAAGTACAAAAGTGAGAATGTTGTAAATAATGTTGCTTTGGAGTTGAGGCAATTTGAATCTCATTCAAAACACTTTTCTATAAAATCTGAACTAATGGATGAGTGTATTGATGAAGAACAAGACCCCTACATTCTAAGGTTTTTTAGTCGACGTAGACAAAACGACATTCCTCACATAAGGGCCAAGAAGTGTAAGATGCGACATATATTACTTGGTTCTTTTTTCTTTATACCACCGCCCCTAGAGAGGAGAAGAAAAGTTGATGCAAAGTTAGGGGTACAATTCATAAGTTCAAAGTGGAAAGAAAAGTAGTGAATTTACTTGTGTCGTGTTGCGACGTTAAATTAGACGCTTATTGGAAGGCAACCCAATTTATAGTGTAACTTCTTATTTTATTTTTATTTTATTAGTGTCATTTTTTTTCTTTTGGTTTTGTTTTTACAGGTTTTGGAGAAGTCCGAGTATTCGAAATTTGGAGCTAAGGAGCACGTTTGAGCTTAAGTGTGGGGTGCGTACGACCCTTGATGAAAATAAAGAGAACATGCTACTAGCTAGGCTTAAAGGTCTCAGGGAGTTTTTCTAACCCTTGTTTTAAATTTTATTTGATGCTTTGGGGACATAACATCTTTTTAAGTGTGGGGTGGAGGAATAAATTCCTAGTTTTTATTGTTTTATTGAGTCTTTTATTTTTTTAGGATGGCTTTCTTGGCTTTTGTTTTCGGTTCTTTTCCTGAGGATAGTCCCTTTGAACCGAGTGTCTTTTCTTTTTTTAGGAATAATTTTTTATTTTTTATTTTTTTTGAGAGAAAAGAAAAGACCCGTTTGAGTGGTGTGATACTTGCTATTTAGGCATAATTTTTTTTGAGTAGTACATTCTTATGAATGCTTGATTAATAAAAAAAAATGCAGACTATTTGACACCTAAGCTCATGGTTGTGACTTTGTAGATAACTTATTTTATTTTGTAGTTTGTTATGATCCCGTCTCTCTTAGAAGTGGAATTGATCCATCTTGATTGATACTTGTGCCATGTGTGGTGAGAATTTGTTTATTCCATGTTTTGTATCTTTGTCTAGAACTTGCCCTGCATGTTGTTGAAGCGAAATAAAAAGTGTTGCTTTGTTTAGGAGATGACAATAGGATTTCTTTGATTTGTCTAGTAAATTTTAGCTTTTTCAGATATATCACTAGTAGCCCCTTTGAGCCTGTAGCTTTTTATTGGTAGTCATATTTTTGCTTTGACTTTTTTGTTGAATCCCTAGTTTTTGCACCCTGCTTCCTTGAGCACAGTAGTATAGAGTTATTCTAATTATCAATTTTGAGAAAAAGGGATGGTTGAGTGAAAAGATAATCAATGATAGCTACAAAGTGCTTAAAAACCTCTTTGAAGGAATGTGATGTCAAAAAAAAAAGAACAAAAGAAGTTACCTTGATGATGGCCCTGGTCCTTCCAAGGATATCGTGCACCTTAATGTATGTAAAATACGTAACTTGAGGGTGGCTATTATGAAGGAAAACTTAAAATAAATAAAAAAAATGATTGAAACATTCTTGAGATGATGAGAATTACTTGTGAAATAATTGTTGAATAGAGGGCTGAAAATAAAGAAGAAATTAATGGGTGAAAAAGTCTTAAAGTGCAAAGTGCTTAAGAAAGTGTAAGTCACTATTATATAGTTTTTCTACCCGTCCCCTAGCCTACATTACAACCCGTTAAAGTCCTATTTGATTCTATTCGAGCATGCTTAATTAGTGGAGATGTACATAATGGGCAAACATATGGTTCTTTGTGCATACATGTGAATTTTCTTTGTGAGTGTGATAGTTGTTCTTGATATGAAATCCTTAATTTGTATTCAATCTTTTGAATTGAGTGTGTGGACTATTTCTTCTTGTGAGGGCACTCGTTTCATGATGAATAGGTGATTTTATTAACTTTCTTTGATGAGAGTAGAGGAGCTTAAATTTGATGAGTTCAAAGTCCTTCCTTGAGGTAGGAGGTTAGAGGTTTGTTGTTTATTTAGATGTCTTGCATAATGATTGAGAATTGTACTTGATGCTCTGAAATTGATATATGACCTAATTGTTTGTATTAACCAAAGTGATGACAAATCTAGTATGATTTATTTGAGATGAGCTTTAATGCTTGCTCGAGGACGAGCAAACGTTTAAATGTGGTGTGTTGATGTGAGGCCAAATATATATATTTTAATCATTATTTTGCCTCATATTTATCATTTATATTTGTTCTTTTTGAGCATTAATTTTATGAATTGTGCTAAATAGTGTATTTTATCTGTAGGATTAAATTGGTGGAAAAATGAAGAAATTTGAAGCTAAAACGAATTAAATATGAAAGATTGAAGAAGGAAATCAAGTAGACAACTTAACAGATTAAATTTAATATAATACTATATAAAATATAAAGTTGCAATGTTCAAATTGAAAAGGAGTATGCTGCCACATGGCAGTCATTGAAGGCATCTCCAACTATTGAAGGCGGCGGAAGTCTAAGGTGGTTACTGTTCATGCGTAAAACGTAGGAATTCAATTTTGTTAAGGTTTTAGATTCCTAATTTATTTTGGACTCAGTTATTTTATTTGAAATTTCTACCTCTATAAATAGTCCATAGAAATAATTATTAGAGACAAACAATTATAGGAGATCAATCAGAGGGCATCAAGTAAAAAGCCATCAATACTTTTTAGGGTTTTTTTCTTCTTCTTCTTTTCTTAGAGATTAGTGGCTAAACGCTCTTGTTCTGGGGCTGTAGCTATGAATTAAATGTTGATTATTTGAGGTTTATGAATTAATTATTGGTTGTCATTATAAGTTACTTCAATATTCTTGTTTTAGTATTTCTTGATTGGCCATCTAGAGATAAATCTAGTGCCTAATCTTAGAATCGAGAGAGGAGGGGTTAGATAGACCAGAGAATATAGAGAGCTCGGTCCACCCATTAGATTGAGGTGATTAGTGTTGAGGAGTGATGCCTAGACGAACACCTTGCTTGGTTACGAAATAGGATGAAATATAAATGCTCGCCAGTTAGTCTATTTATCATCGCTCAACGATGTAGTTAGATAACTAACTGGGGTAGGCGACGAGAGGCGTATAACCCAGATCATATCATCAACCCTATAAATCAGTATCTTGACAACTAAAATTATTTCAAAGCCAAAAATATGATACATGAAATCCAATACATGCTGCAGCCTTAGGATTTTCCAACTACTGTAAGTAATTTTATTATTTTGTTCTTGCATTCTTCTCTTTTGGCTCTCTTAAATAAATAATTAGATCAGTTTAATATAGGAAAAATAGTTAATTGACAAGTCCTTTGGTTCGATAATCTGGTTCTTTTAAGAGCCATTATATTACTTGCACGATCGCGTACACTTGTGTGTGCAATTGGGAGCAACTGGACCTTGTGAGGATGGTCTTCAAATTTGTGGATTTCAACGTGGTGCCAATGATTGAGGAGATAAGTGGATTCATCGACCTGCCATACCATGAGTGTGAAATGATGGTACCATATAAGCCATCATCGAGGGAGTTTCTAAAAAGTCTGGGAATGAAGTCAAATCCAACCTTGCCTTCTTTAGACCTTGGGTGGATTCATTTTGACTTTTATATTCACGTTTTGGCCGAGAGGATAGTTATTACTCTTTTAGTGATGAGTTTGAGTTCTCCGTCGAGGAGTGGGAAATATATCGTCTAAATGCCTTTGCATTTCCCTATTAGGATACTTGATATTTCCCAAGATAACGGGAAGAATTGACACACGCTTAGGTTATGTGGTTCGAGATTTAGCCCAAAGAGAGAGAACCTAGGAAAACCCTAGTACCCATGATCTTGGCGAAAATAATGAGGAGTATGTCAGCATGTGTCGATGGTCGAATATTTTTCGAGAGATGCAACCTTTTGCTGCAATTATGGGCTATTGAACACTTCTACATACACTCTGATGCAGTAGACATCTTTCTTGGTTATGGCAACAAGATTGATAATCATCCAAGAAGAATGGTAGCTTTCATCGCCTCTGTAGGATTCACAGACTGGCAAATATTTTTGATTGAGCTCGAGAGCTGCCGCATCCAATGGAAGCTCCATTGGTTGTCCACCCCTTATGCAATAGTACGAGGCGATGACCGATACTTCATTGAGCTTATCGGCTTAAAAGGCATTCAACCATACGATGCTCTTCGAGTACTCCGCTAATATGGGCGAACTCAAGTAATACCACTCCGGTCTGACATGGAGCGGTTTAAGTATGAATTTGGATAAGATAAACCACAAGTCAACAACATACTTCGAAGATGGGAGCGAGTGTTGACCATTCCTATGGGTGCACGACAGGCCTTATGCACACGTGAGTATTACATATGGATCCTAAAAGAGGTTAAAGACAGAGAATTGAATGGGGAAGGATACTATGGGCTCACTGATGAAAGGGAAAACATATGGGCACGCAACGTGTTGAAGATCGGGCATGAAGTTATTCCCTATACAAGAAGTCAATTGGCGCCAAGCTCTTGGAACCTATATCTTCAAGATTTCAGAAGTTAGGATAACTTTCCCATTGTTACCCCTTTCCCTTAGTTTATTTCAGTTTTTGTTTTTCAATTATGATGTATTGTTCGAATTTTATAATAAATGAAGTTTGTTTATTTCCTCTAATCTAAACTCCAAATTGGCAAATAAGGCTTGAATTAATTATTGTGCATCACTTATATGTCGTCTTAGGCCTACCTCTGGCTCAACGAGACTCCTTGCATTTAAGGCGTTTATCTTACAACAATGTGTTTGCTATCTCAATTTATGAAATGTTCTAACTTGGATTTTCTTTTGCTTTTACTTTTATTTTACCCTTCCCCTAATGGTTGATCTGTAGACCATGGCTCACCAAACACGATCAAAGGGCACTCTTCCTTCTCTTCCAAGTGAGAATTGCAAGGGAAAAAAGAAGATGACTAATGATAAGGTTTTAGGTAAAACCATTGAAAAGAAGTATCCTCCAAGTAAGTTGATCTCACGTTTGGAAAAGAAAATAAAGGAATTAGAAGAAGAAGTGTCTGATATGCGCGGGTGGGCCAAGTTGTTACTCTCTGTCGATCCCGCCTTGGAAACAAACATGTATAAGTCGCCTGTCACAAGTCAAGCCAATCTCCAAGATAATCCTCCACCCACTCACCGTACTTCCCATCCTCCACCAACTTACCCCACTTCTCAAATTCAACCAAGCTCCATTCAAATGCCTCCAAAGAACACCCACTTTCCAAATTACCCAATCCTCCTCAACATCATGCTTATGCTTCCAGACCTCCATATCTTACTTCGCGTCTGCCGAGTCCTACCTTACAAGCTCCTCAATATCAAACACCTCTACACCAAGTCCCTTAGTATTGTGCGCCGCTCATACCATATCAAATTCCTTCATATCAAATGCCTCAATATCAAAAGCCTACTTATCCTGTTCACAATGTCAAAACCCTCACTCGAAAACATATTCGCAAAAATCTATTCAATGTGGAGAAGTGGCCCATCAAAATTTACACTTCGTTGACTGAGCCTATAGATCAATTCTATGAAAAGTTGAGGTTTGCTGGTCAAATCGCTCCAATCAGTGAAATAAGGATGAATACACATGCAAAGTGGATTGAACCCTCTAAGGTTTGCACTTATCACTCAGGGATGAAAGGACATACAATAGAAGAATGTCGTGATCTAAAAGACAAGATTCAGCAATTGATTGATACCAAGATTGTATGCTTGGAGAGCTTCGCGCCAACGGAATCCCAATAGTAAACCTGTCGAAGTTCATTTGAAGCAGTTTCCAAATAAGGCTTGCGCCATTTAAATCCAAGTTTTCTATATTCAGACAAGGAAAGTACCCATGTTGGCATATGGGCAATAAAGTTGATCAAAATCTATCATTTCAATTTTGCTTGAGAATGCTCTGTTTAATGTCTTATGCTCTGTATTTGGAACTACGTCAGACCTGATTCCCGTTTAAGAGGGGATACGTAGGTGCTCCTATGGAGTTCGGTCTTATCATAATAAAAATTTCATTTTCCCCTTTGACTGTGTAACTGGGGTAGAATTTTTGCGAGGGTCTAAAAAATTCCATCAGAGGGACATTTTCTTGCGAATCTCGATACTGGGGCAGATTTTTTTTAGAGAAACTCAAAAATTCCTTCAAAAGCATTTCTTCCCACAAATCAGACTGGGGTAGAATTTTTGAGAGGGTCTCAAAAATTCACAGCAATCAAGCTACAATTTTCGACAAAGATCAGAATAACGGATTTGCTGCTGAGTCAGATGTTGTAAAGTCTCAAACTGTGCCATGGTCAAAGATTCAACATTACTTTTTACAAATTAATATTTTCAACTTTTTCAAAAACTCTCTCTCCTTCTATTTTACAAAGTAAATGCCCGGAAAGGTCTGGATGACATCAAAGGAGCATTGTGCCAAATCCGGGATACAGATCAACCTCCCCCTTACACTAACTATTTTTCTTTGAATGCAGAAAAGATAGGTATATATACAAGAAGCAACTTCAACACCACTTGAAGGATCAATGTGCCACTATATCCGACAAATCACTAATCAACGGCCTTCCGTCCTTCCAATAGGAAGAATGATCAAGCTACGTTATTCAAAGTTCGAAAATCACCAACAAATGACACACTGTCCTTCCAACAAGGCGAATGACCAAACTATCGAACCCAAATCGCCAGTCAAATGGCATACTATCCTTCTGACAGGATGAAAGACCAAGTTATTTTGAGCCCGACAATCGCCAATCAATTGTACCCTATCCTTCCAATCAGATAAAAGTATCAAACTACTCCATATCAATCCCGACAAATCAACATTCAACTGCACCCACTCCTTACAATAGGATGAAGGGTCAAAGCTACAATATTCCGAACTCAAAATTTGTCAACAAATGACACCCAATCCTTCCAAAAGGCGAAGGTCTATGCCCTCAAACAATTATCACATGAGCCTAAAAACTATTATGCCCAATGACTACATGTGCCTGAAGACTGCATTGAGCCTGAAAACTATTATGTTCGATGATTGCATGTGCCCGAAGGTTGCATTTGAGCCCGAAATTACATTGTGCACAAAGATCGCCTGTGCCCGAAAAATGCATGTGCCCGAGATTGCATGTGACCGAGGATTACATTATTGCATGTGCCCGAGATTGCATTGAGCTCGAGATTGCATGTGCCCGAGATTGCATTATGCCCAAAAATTGCATGTGCCCGAGATTGCATTGTGCCCGAGATTGCATTACGCCCGAATATTGCATGTACCCGAAAATTGCATGTGCCCGAATAAGTTCAAATCAAGTCACAAGTATCAACAGATGCCCGAATTGCAGATACACTCTCTTTACTCATTATTTATGTTCCGAAGGCGTCATGGTCTAAAGGCATCTTTCATGGCTTGCGGACATCATATCATGGCCTAAGGATTTAATTTATGTTTATCATGATCCAAATGTGTCATAGTCTAAAGGCATCATTTTTCATGGCCCACAGACAAAATTTTTGTGACCTGAGGATATAATATTTGCGTATCATGGACCTAGACATCATTTTCATAGTCTTAAGACAAACATTATGGTCGATATGGGAAATTACATCATGTTTACTTTTACCATTTGTTTGAAATATTTGCTCTAATCATATTACAATTATCACGACCCGGGAGCACCCCCAAGTCGTAACAAGGCGTACTCGACCCCGAAGGGGTCTTATACAAGCCACATAGTCATTCATTGCATTCAATAATGAAAATAGTGCGGAATAAAAAAAAACTTATTTACATCCACACAATTGAACTTCATTAAAACAACTTTAAAAACACACAGCGGAAGTCTAAGTCTCACATGGCCATCTTAGACACAGTCGCAAAACATAAGTAGGGACACGGCCCTTTACAATCAAAAGAAGTCTATTACATGAACAAAAGAACTTAAAAGTCTTGTCCTCGAATCCATGAGGACATACCAAGTCTTGGAGGAAAGCAATCCAACACTTCAAACTAGCTAAGAGGGATCACTTGCCGGAACCTACACTTATAGTAAAAATATAAAGAATATGGGTTAGTACACAAAATGTACTAAGTATGATGACCATGCAAAACATGCTTAAAAAGGGACATTTTAGTTAGAAACCATGCATTATGCCACCTTTTTGAAATATCATGAACAATAGCATAAAAGACATACAAGACAAGCATAACATCAGGTAAGTCATAATATCACCTTTAAACAATATCAACATGAAAACCTTTACCTTGGACCTTCACCTCAAGAAACCCCTATGCTATACCTCGTGCAATGTATGGATGACGTCCCATACCACCATCCATACTAAGGCACCACATTTAGGTCACTTAAAGTAACTTATCATTCCTTTCTTTCACCTTTGCACAATATTAATACATAAGAGGTATATCATTAATTAAGACATGACAAGGGAAAATAACTCGTAATATAACCCAAGTATAACATGCATAACATATTAAGCATTTAAGAGCCAACATTCTTTAATAACCTCATTTAGGGTACATTCATGTCACAGTCATTAGGATTTAGAGAAACTCACTATGACCCTCTCCAAGCCTACTCGTGCAATGTATAGGTAGCATCCCATACTACTACCTACACTTTGTAGAGCTTATCAAGAAACCATAATAAAATCTCACATGATGGGAAGTAAGCGTTTAACCGACATAGACCATGAGAGCTTGTCATGGAATCCGGTGTCATAAGTCCCCACACCGTAAAGAGGTGGTCTACTTGCCTAAGGAAGACCGGTATATAGCTTAATGGATCCACTAGCTTCCTATGCGGGCACATAGTTTATGGGATAAGGTAGACGATCATTGAAACTCATGCCTAACTGTCGGGGGAGTTTCCATCTAACCAAATCCGCTCGGTGCTTAGCCTACATTCCCATAGAATAGTTCATTACTTTGACATCATCACACATGAAAGGGTGCCATAAGCCTACCGATTCAAGGTACATTATTTAACACATGAAAGGGTGCCATAAGCCTACCGATTCAAGGTACATTTAGGAAAGCTCATTAACTCCTCTTGAAAGGGTGCCATGGGCCTACCGATTCAAGTCTCATCATTAACCTTTATGGAAAGGTGCCATAGGCCTACCGAATCCAAGGTTCATTAGTTATCATTAATGGAAGGGTGCCATTAGCCTACCGATCCAAGGTTCATTATAAGCATGTGTGGAAGGGTGCCATAAGCCTACCGATCCAAGGATTCAACAATCAACAATATAATCATTTATACAAGAAAATGATGCATAAGCCCTACCAATTCAAGGTATACTTTATATTGAAGAATCCTTCATATTATATCATCAACATTCATGAGTGTCATCAACACATCTCTGGATTTCCATACATCTCATAACTCAAACTTTAAAGCATCGATTCATCAATTCTCCATAGTTGGACATTTTGTCAAACACCTTGAAGGCATGTAATAGAATCAAAGAGCATGGAAAATAGGGTAGTAATTATGCAACCAAACCAGTGAACAACCTACAACAACACCTTTACATTCATAACATGATCACATTATCTTCATTGAATTCTCATTCGTATAATGTCATGATAACACTCCAATTTCTCATACTATGCCTTTAAGGCCATAAGCCTCACATACCAATACACCAACAATACACCATAAAATAAGCATGGGTAATGACATACTTCAACAATCTAAAGACCTTTAAACAAGTTTGATTCATATACATTCATTATCTAGCAACCCACTTCATAAAGGCATAAACTAGGAATAGAGAGAAATCATGGGTTCATGGAGTATTTTCATCTTAAATCGTCAATACAACAACAATATAACCATAAAGTGCCATTAGAAACCTTTTAAAACCATTTGGTGGAAAAACCCATGAGATTGAGTGAAAACCTAAATTTTTCATACTTTGAAATAACTTTGGATTTGGCTCCTTGAATGGAAAATTAGACAAGGATCAAGACCACCATACCTTTGCTATGATCTCCCACGAAATTTGATGAAGAAAGCCTTGAATCCAAGCCCTAGCTCCAAGTTCTTCTTCTTCTTAATGGAGGATTGTAGAGAGGGAAATGTTTTAGGGATGGGAATTGAATTAATGGTATCTAGGAAATAATATATGCCCTTTGGAAAAAAATTCGTCCAACACTTAGAAAAAAAATGGGGCGGGTGAACAGTAAAATTAGCTACTGGAAATTGCCTTTTTCTGCCGGACAGATTTTACGAAAATGGGCATAACTTCTTCGTCCGAACTCCGAATGAGATGAAACGAAGTGCGTTAGGTAGCTAACTCAAAGGGCTTTCCATGAATATATTATTGGCCACACAAATAATTTGTGTGCTAGGATATATGACCCTCCAAAGTAGACCCTCGAAAAAGGCTTCACTTTGAAATTTTGGATTTTGATACGGTTGCTCTAAAATTTGGGTTAGACCCATTTCCCACTCAATTTGACTCCCTAAACAAGAATATGAAGTCGGATTTTCGAAAAACGAAACGGATCTTTTAATATACAGCTAAACAAGTTTCCGGTAACTTTCGAAGCACATTTTTAAGAACTTTTGGGTCAAATTCAAATATAATCATTTCATTAAGTTCTCGACTCCAAACTCACATGTGAGGCTCTAGTTTCACTCTATCATTTTCCGAGTCGTTACAACAATCTACAAATTTGCAGAGATTAACATTTTACAGATAAGACAAGTTTCACCTCTCGGCTACTGTTATCGTGCTTACATCTATCGCAACAAAGGCCCTCTCAATTGTTTCTATTGTATTACTCCTTCTCATCAGATCCTTTGACCTTTAATCGAAAATCTCTTTGTCATGCCTTTCTCACTACTCTAAACCTATCCATTCAAGCCAATAACGTTCCCATTCGAATACCGTACCGCGCTTTCAATTTTTAGAAGTTTTGTTTGCTCCTGAATCCAGAACTACACACGACATGATTCTCGTATAACCAGAGATATGTAGGCGGCTTAATACCAAAGTCTCGGTCGTACCATATTTCAACCTTATATCATTTCAACTGATCCCACTGACATCCCTCATCGGTCGGACGAAATCGGCTACTAAGTCAACGTTGGTTGACTAATAATTAATCCTACATTCCCAAGCAACCAAGGGGCAGCTGTTGACACCCAATTTTGACCGACCTTTAATCCTTTTTGGAAATGCTATTCGATTAAATACTTAGTTTAAAATATATTTCGAGTTTAAAACTTTAGTCGATTTTGTCTAAAAAATATATATTTTAGTATGCTTGCTTTATAACATTATCTTAAATATAATATTTGTAGTATTTTAATTGGATAGCATTTCTTTAATTTTCCTCCAAATCATTTAAATCATTGCCCATTCTATTCCAATTTATTTCAAATCTAGCCATCTTTCTATTCTATTATAGCCATTGTTAATTTCAATTTTGACCCATTCTTATGTCAAGACTCCAATTCAATTAAATCTCAGCCTTTCATTTATTTAGTTCAACTCTAAGATCCTATCCTATCCACTCACATAATGTGATCCAACGGATAAGATCAAATCTCCCATCTCTTTCTTTTTTAATATCAAAAGATGCCAAGCCCTAAAAAAAATTCATTCTCTTCCTCCCTCAAAAGATCCACCGCCCCCTTCTCTCTCTTCTATTCCTCGCTCTGGCGACTAGCAGCAACCCCGGCGAACCATCGATAGGTAACAACGGGCAACAACTCTGGTCAATGACTCCGGCGAGTTGACTGCTCCACCAGCAAGGGCAGCGCCGGCCAGCAGGTGGTGAGCAGCCAGGCGACCTCGCCCCTCTTCATTTTTCCGCTCTCCTCTCCGGAGAAATGGTTACGGAGCAGCGAGCAGCCCCAAACAGAGACTACAAACTACCGGAATCAGCAGCAACCAGCAAGGGCAGCGTCGGCCACCAGCAGCAGCATATGGCGAGGGCAGAAGCTCCGGCGTCTTCTCTCCCTCTCATCTCCCTCCACCTCTCCTTTTTTTCTCCCATCCTCTTCTCTTTTCTCTCATTTCTTCGTAGGACCACCATCAGCAAATAGCCGGTGAACAGCCAGCGGCCTACAACAGCGCACGATGAAGGGCATTGGCAGCAGCTCCGGTCAGGCGAGACCACGACGAACAATAACTCCGACAAGTGCTGCTCCCATTTCTCTTTTTCCTGCATAGCCCGTGAACATGACCACCAGAAGCACCAAGCTCCAACGTAGTTCAAAGGTTCTGGGGTCGATTGAAGACGAATCTCAACAGATCCGTCCCGGTACATCTTTTATTTTATTACTATTTCGCTTGTTCATCCTATTTCATTCATGTATTTTTTCTAACAATGTTTATTCACTGTTTTATTATGATTGCCATAGTTGCAACTTGTAAATGTTGAATGCTAGTTGATACTAATCTTGGCGTCTAATCGATTATTGTTTGATTAATTTAGGATAGGCTTGCAATGGAATTAATTTTGATAAACTTTATGGGGTTTTACTGTTCTTCTCACATAATGTTCTAACATGATCAGTGTTTAAACTTGGTCAAATTTGGTAGCATCATTGGTTGATCGGTTCTTCTCCGTCAATTTGGCTCCAAATATTTGTCTTCCAAGTCTTGGTACTTCATAACAGTAATTAGATTATTTAGTTGTCACCTTAATTTATGCGTTAACACTTGGGTAAACTTTAAATTGTTAATATTCTCCATATTTGTTTAAATTAGTGCTTTGACTAATCCCTTAATCTATGAATTGCTTGATTTATGGATTTCATATTTCTTGCTAATTTCCTTATTTGTCCGATTACAGTAAATCATTAATTTGTGAATATTACTTTGGGGTTAATTATATTATGTCCTGAATAATTATTTTTGCTTGCTTGATTGTATCAATTAGTGTTTGTCTTAATTTATTCTTTCCTTGCTTGTTACGTGGTATTATGCTTTACTGAATTTGTTTACCTTAATTAAAAGTGAGACTGATTTCTTACTTAGTTTATATTTGGTAATTGGTTTGATTGATTTAGGTAATAAATAAATAAAATAAAATAAAAGTATCTACTGATTGGCTCAATTTTATTAAAGGAAAAAAAATATTTAAAAAATGGCTCCCGTTAATTAACACCTTTTCCTTTCCTGACCGACCCTTATTCACTATATAAATTTCCCTCATTCTTATTTTTCTGGAGAGATTTTTAACACTTGAACAATCAAAAGAAAGAAAAACTCATCTAAGAAATATTCTCTGTTCATAAAAAAAATTAGTCTCTTACAACATTCAAAGTGCTTTCTTCGATGTGTTGTTGTTTCGATTGGATTGCTGATAGTACTTCATTGCTGATAATATAATCTGCTCAACTGGTTAGTTTTCTCCATTAGTTAATCTCTGTTTTGCATTAGAACTATTTAATTGTGCAATTTTCTATGAGGGTTTAAGGAAAGCACCCGGATCAGTTTCGTTCTTCCCTCTCTGTGTGACTTTATTGTTGTTATGCTTACTTGTCCAAATGCTTGTTTGTCTACTTATAGCTAGATGTATAAAATAAATTTGTGTATGATGAATCTGTCCATAATTGGTAATCTTTTAGTTATATTATATTGCTTCATATGTTATATTTCTTTATCTCTTACTTTAGCAGGTTCAAACTTGGGTTCAAGTTTGAAAAGTCAGAAGAGTTACTGGACAAGATCTAATTTTGTTCATAATATTTGTATTAGTTTATTTACTATTTTGGGTTTGTAATAAATTTTATAGTAACTCTCTCTTTATATATAATAAATATTTGGGGATCGTCTAAAGGGAGAAGGATCTACGTGCTACTTGTTTATTTATCGTAACCTATTTGTGCTAGAAAGTATGTCTACACGATTGTTGATTGTGTGATTGTTCGCCTCTTAATAGCTCTGTTTAAATCTAGCCTAAAAATAAAATCAACCTTGTCATTTATCACCTATTTAAGCTTTGTCTAATTATGCTTAAAATCAAACATGTTGAAATAATTTGATGGCTCATTGTAATCTGTTTATATGATTTGCGTATTCACCTTTTAATCCTAACAATGAATAATGATTGTTCCTTGCATTATCTGGCTCACTTTCAACCCCATTATATAATAAGTAAATTAGCATTAATATTTTAACAACTTGTTCGTATCAGATTAGTTTTTTTTTACCATTTGTATTTAATTAAATTTTCCGCATGTTAATGGGTTAGAAATTCATGCATATAGGCTTAAATTTCAGTATTACCTAGAAAGCATGTCTATAGTTTTTAAAAAAAAATAGTTAGTTACCTTTATATAGAAATCATGCTCTTGAGTAAAATTAGAATTTATGTTGTCCGGTCATAATGTTTGTGTAATATAAATGTGTTTCGCCATTTAGATGACTGCCTGTAGGATTTTTAATAATCTAATAATTTTGAACTAATCAGTTGGTTTATTTTGTCAACATGTTAACTTATTTAGAAGCCATGTCTTTAGGTTTGACTACTTTCAGCATGTTCACTTAGATATCATCTCTATAGGCATTTACTAATAATAGCAATGTTAATAAGTTTAAATAAAGCAGCTTGTTAAAATCATACTCTGAAAACTTTAGCATGTTAAATAACTAAAATAAATACGCTACATATTCTCTTCTAAGTGTTAATTAATTTCTGCATTTGTAATTAGGTTCTGTAATCTTAAAAGCAATTCATAAACTATTTCAACATCTTTTAAAACTAAAATTTGTTGTACATATTTGCTGCACGGTTAAATTAACCCTTCAATTAAATAAATTTCTGCACACTATCCAGCCACTTAGAATTAATTATTTTCTGCATATTTTCTTAAAATCTGTTACCTGCTGCCCTGATTCTATCTGCCAGAAAATAATTGTTGTTGCATAGACTAAACTGCTATTACATAAAATAATTCTCTACATTAATAATAAATCTACTACTGTTTCTAAAATAAATTTCTGCATTTGTATGATCACTTTTCTGCTATATTTTAAAATCAAATAAATATAAGTCTGTTATGTCATTAATTTTTTGCCCCCCTTTAAAATCAGTTGAATACTAAAATCTGTATTCTGTAATAAATTTATGTCACCTTAAAAAATCAGTCTAAAAAGCTTTTTTCACTTGCAACAACTTTCTGCTCCTCCCTTACTAAATAATTATATTGTTAATGTCCGTTTGTATGCTCACACACTTAGCATGAGACCTTCACTAATTATGTGTTGTTTGCAAACATGTTAATTAAAACTTAGAGGCCAACATGAGACTTAATGTGCTAAGTGTTGTCCAATGTGTTTTGCTTGGTGTCTAGGGGGCCTATTTAGAAGCATATGTTTTTTAGTCTAAAACCTCATAATAGTAGTCCAATGCCTCTTGGACTGTAAACGGGGATGCTAGGCACCTTTTAGAGATGAAAAGCATGCGGTGGTGGGGTAGGGGTAGTTTAGGCCCTACGAAGATGATGACATCGACTCAGGCTTAAAGTGACAAATCTTGGTTTTGTCTGTCCCTATAGGGAAGCCAATCGGAAAAATAAAAAGAAAGTCGAGTGCTGATCCGTAAAGTCCTTCTGAGTCTCCATTTCCTTTTGTCCCTTTATTTGTTTGTAATTATAATTGTTTGGGGTTAGCTTAAATAAAAATATAAAAATTGTTTTCCTTATTTACTTGTGCAATTTCTGTCTCCTCTCTTATCTCTTTATTAATTGTTTAATATTTATTTGTTATTATGTTATCACTTAGTCTTGCATGCTTAACTAATTAATTAAAATGACTAAGATGACCTTAATTGTTTAATATTATGTTATCACCTAGTTTTGCATGTTTAATTAATTAAATAAACAAATAAGGTAATCTTAATTGTTTAATATTATGTTGTCACCTAGTTTTGCATGTTTAATTAATTAAATAAACAAATAAGGTAATCTTAATTGTTATGTTATCGCTTAGTAAGCATGTTTAAGTTAAATAACCTAAATAAATGACGTTACCATACTTGCTACTTGTAACCCCACATAAATTGAATGACATACGGCCGGGACCCACATTTGTGGACCTCGAGGGATGCCTAACACCTTCCCCTCGAGGTAATTTGAACCCTTACCCTGATCTCTAGTTCGTTGACCTTAGTTAGATTTAGCTAGGTTAGATAGGTGCCCTAACGTGCCTTAATTCGTTAGGTGGCGACTCTTCAATCACTCGACCCAAAAGCCCAAAAGAGTTGTTAGGTAGTGCCTTCGAAAGGAAAGTCCGTTTTGAGAAAAACGGGGCGCGACATGCTCATAAAGACTTTCAAAGTCTGATCCCTTCAAGATTGAGGTGGCAGACGAACGTTGTGATTTCATGTGGAGAAGTACTAAAGGCAAAGTCGCATGTTGTGGTCTACACCAAGCAACGTAATGAAGATGAAGAAAGTGTTGGCTCTTCATATCATGTCACTGTACAAGATGAAAGTGAACTTCAAGGAGATGTAGATGGCTTGCGAACTCATGTCGTAAATGAAAAATTATATAAGAAGTACTATCCTTTAAGCGGCGTCATACACCTGGCCGGCAAGAGTATAAACTATGTACGGCTCCAAAAAATAATGTCCGCTAGGTTGAAAATCTCAAAAGAGGCGGCCTAGGCAAAAGTGAGGACACAAAAAAAATTCACTCTCTAAACTACGTAATGACTTGATCCTCTTCACTAAGGTATGTAGGCAGCTTTGAGTATTATTACTCTAGTTTCAGTCATAAGAATAAAAAAAAACGTCGCCATGTGAATATCATGCTAATTCTTTCAAATGAAGATTCAAGCACGCAGATTTTGAGCCAATTTTGAACACAAATCTGTACTAATCCGTAAATCCCATGGATGGGATTTTTATATAGATTGAAGATATCGAAGTTATCTTTCCAACAAAAAAGAAGCTCATTATTCTGATGCTCCTACTCCATGTTATGAATTTTCTTCCACATGTGCGCAAAGCTGAAGAAAGCTGGAGATTCAAGCATGTAGATTTTGAGCCAACTTCGAACACAAATCTGTACTGATCCGTAAATCCCATGGAAGTGATTTTTATATAGATTGAAGATCTCAAAGTTATCTTTCCAACAAAAAAAGAAGCTCATTATTCCGATGCTCCTACTGGCTACTCCACGTTATGAATTTTCTTCCACATGTGCACAAAGCTGAATATTCAAGCTCGCAAAGTTTGAGTCAACTTCAAACACAAATATGTACTAATCCGTAAATCCCATGGACGTGATTTTTATATAGATTAAAAATCTCGAAGTTTTCTTTCCAACAAAAAACAAATCTCATTATTCCGATGCTCCTACTCCATGTTATGAATTTTCTTCCACATGTGCGCAAAGCTGAAGAAAGCTGAAGATTCAAGCACGCAGATTTTGAGTCAACTTTGAACATAAATCTGTACTAATCCGTAAATTCCATGGACGTGATTTTTCTATAGATGAAGATCTGTAAATTATCTTTCCAACAAAAAAGAAACTCATTATTCCGATGCTCCTACTTCATGTTATGAATTTTCTTCCACATGTGCGCAAAGTAGAAGAAAGCTGAAAAATTATAGTTTTGTTGCAATCCTCATATAAATGCTAGCTTATGGAGACCTTTTTCCAATAAAGAAAGGGGTCTCGTGGAAAGAAACAATCAAAATTCAAAGTTCAAGATGAGGAGTTTTTTATTGAAATATAAGTCACTATTTTATTGCTTCAAAATATAGAACCATTACACCATAATGAGCGAATTAGCAAATCCTAAGCAAATAAATAAATAGATAAAAAGAAAATCTAACTATGGAAAAAGTTTGAAGCTTATCATTTCCTGGCGAGTTTTCTTAACTGCCCCTTCCAGCTTGGTTAGTCTCTCAACTTTATCATTAGACATCACATTGTTTGCCTCAATGGTATAAATCTCGCCCTCCGTAATGGTGACATTGTCTTGACTTTTGGACAGCTTCTCTTGATACTTGTTAATGAGCGAGGTGACCTTCTTTTTCTTGGAAGTCAAGGCTTTTAAGTCTTTCTCCACATCTGCTAGAGTTGCTTGAAGTTTCTCCATGGATCCATCCAACTTTTCATGTGCCATCTTTGCACCATCGAGACGGAGTTGCACATCAAAGAGGGACTTTTCATGTGATTCTTTAGTCATCTTTGATGATCTTAAAGTATCATACTCTGCGTACGACTTGAAGAAATTCTCAACAAGATCCTCCAAAGAAGAAACATCAATAATGTTTACCTTTCTAATCTCCTCAAGAGTTGAAGCGATACTTGACTCCAACTCTGTAAAGCCATCTAAAGAACCTAAGGAAAATTGTGTAATCCATCCACACAATGCGCCCCACATCTCAGAAACAAAGGTTGATTTGACGCGGTAAATGGTTTCTTGTGGCTCAAAAGTAGGACCACCAAGTCGCAATGGGCTACTTGGTGACTTTCTTGGTAGAACTACTTCCAATGAAGGCATCACGTCACTAGAAGGTGACTTTCTTGGTGAAACTACTTCCAATGAAGGCTGATAATCATTAATGGAAGAATGAAAGTCTTTTGCAGCCGCATCAAGATCATTAAAATCTACTGTGAAATCTGCAACCGCGCCATTGTTAAGGTCGCCACCATATAGTTCTTGAAGGTCCAACTAAAAAAAAAGAAGAAAAAAAGTAAGAACAAAAAGATGATCAGATTCAAAGCATTGAAAAGAAAAAGGAGGGGGGCCTTACTTGTTTTGCTAATTCAGACAACGCTGCCGAGTTCAGATCCTCATCAACAAAGTCGTTATCATCAATGATAATTATATCTAAACTATCAATACCACAACAAGCAACAACTAGCTCTTGTGCCTTTCTTTTTGGACTATTCCAGTGACGATCCGTTGGACTGGAAGAAGCATTGGGTTGTCCAACACCATCCGGTGAAGCATACATATGAGAAATTTCATCACAAGGCGTCTCAAGGTTTGACGTTTGGTCATTACCATTGTCTGATGATACATGAAGTTCATTTGTTCCGAAAGAACCATTGCCAACTTTGGAAGCAGGTGAAGTCACCTGTGAGGCTAATGTGAGGCGCCTCAATTTTGATTTCAGAGGCACATCCCCATCTTTCGAGGTTTTAGACTTGGATGAGGTCTTAGCGACTTGCAGAGTATCATTTGACTTCACTTGAGATTTGGAAGAAGGATGTGAGTTTTTCTTTGATTGATTAGAAGTTCTTTAGATGACATGGATGTAGAGTCTTGCTTCGTCTTCTTCAAAATGATGCGAAGGTTTCCTTCGGAGGTATTCATCCTTTGGGATGGCCACCAGTCTACATACTCGCAGGTCATTAAAGGAGCACCCTCTAATGGGCACGTTGGAATCATGACTTTAGAAAAAGTATTAAGTCGAAAAGAGGAATTCCAAAGTTGCACTAATGTTAATAGTGTACCATCGTAAGGATACTCCATAAGATCTCTGGGAACATCTTGAAAAAAACCAAATTGTCGACTAAATCTGATAGGGTTGTAGGACTCCACGATGAAATTTGAATCATGCCTAAGGGTTACATAGCCTGAACGAAGGCTTATGATATATTCGCTCCACGAATTTGAAAGCTTACCATTATTAGTACGGTGCAAATCCCTCCCTTGCAGCATTGCTAAATGATGGAGGCGACGAGCATCATCCTGTTGAAATAACTTTTGGGCGTCAACAAAATCAAATCACTTGGCCATCTTCTCGCCATAAATTTTGCAAAGAGGTATCGATCGATGTGAACGATTGGCACGATGATGAGTCCCAAAGTATTCCCCAAGCGAACCATATACATAGTGTATGGGGAAAATTATATTTTGCACACTGAAGTTTGAAGAAGTAGAGATTTCTTTCAAGCCGTGATATATGCTTGCAAGAACTGGGACCTCTAAGGAGAATTTCTTTCCATGAACAATCAAGCTCGCAACTTTAAAAACACTAGCGCGCACATAGTTGACTTTCTTATTCGGAAGCACAAATTTGCAAATCCAACAAGCAAAGAAGGCTGCCAAGTTAGTCTCATCTCTAAGTGATTCGTCCACATCTAACTCGAAAAATGGGGCATTCTCCTCGTGAATCTGCGATAGGAAGTTTGAATCAATATGTCCAGAAGGATTGTGGTTGAATCTTGGCTTTGTGGCTCGTACCTTTGACACCTTTTGTGGAGGCTCGGCTTATCTGTTAGGTCCTCTAAACCAAAACTTCACCCAATCATGGATGGACACCTCCTAGAGATCATCTTTCGCTAATCTGTAGAAGGCCGAAAACAAATATCAACAACTTTGGGGAAGAAGCAATTCTCTTTGAGTATCCATCAGTGTCAATTCTTTCGCTGAGGGAATGACTTCGTCATAAAAGTGCCCTTGTACGGGGAGACCTCCAATGGCTTGTAAGTCCCAAAGTGATATGGACATCTCTTTAATGAAAGTAGAAAGCGTATTGGTAGATGGGCGTCAAAGTTCACAAAAAGCATGGAGTACATTGTCGTCATAGTCGTATGTGAACAAAGAAGTATATACATCGCCATAGACCTTGATGAGCTCCAAAATCTCCTTGTGGCGAGGGAGCACGTCCTCTACCCATTCCCAGTATCCAGGTGTGTAGCAAACATTGCCAAAGTTAGAAGAGGGAACACGCCAATTGTTGAAACTTCCATCAGAATGAATAGATTTGAAAGATGTTGCGTCATGATGAATCACAGATTTCAGTAAAGGAACTTTCATGCTAGTAGCCTTGCTCGAGAAGTTTCTCATGACGTCTTTGGTATCCATTTTCGACCATTCTTTAAGGAGAAGAGATTCATCATATGCCCCACTAACAAGGGAGAAGACGCCGATAGCCGGACGCTGAACCTCCAAAAGTAGAACTTTGGCATTTGGATTTTGTTGGTCGTCACCCACTATTTCAAGAAGAGGATGCGGCGAATCTCGGTCGCGGAAGTGCATCATGTTGCGGGATCGAAGTCGTATTTCTCTATCAAATATCTGCGAAATAAATTAAACAAAAGGAAAAAGTTTAGATTCTTAAGAACATGTCCAAAGTAAAGGTGGTAACCTCATATTTTTGCGGTTGGTGAAAGGTTGATTGCAAATAGAAAACTGAATCAACATAGATGCAATCTAATTGCGGTTTTTATATATGATGTAGCCCTTTGAATTTAATTTCCAATACCGCAAACCACTTGTGATTTCGTTATTCCTACGTCGAGATAAGAATTTTTGCGCGAAGTCGCACAAAGCTGATGCGTTCAGCTTATCAGAATTTTCAGGCTGAGTTCAAAATATCACCTGAGTAAATTTGAGAGTTGTCTGATAGTTATTTTCGGATATGTTGTATCTCTATGAATCTAGTTTCTGGAAAATCAAACGGATCACGATTTCAATATCCCTACAATGAGATATGAATTTTCTACCAAAGTCGCGCTGAGCTGAAAAAAGGGTGACGAAAATCAGAGTTGGAAAAGAATTTACTTGAGAGAGAAGGACTCAATTGAACTTGATGATGCGGCAATGCGATATACAATCACCGGGAGAATGTGGATATATATAGATTTCAAAATATGGAGACATCAATTTGATTCCTACAAATTATGGAAAATTATAATGATGGAACGTTTAGTTCCTACAAATTATGGAAATTATGGTATGTTTTCATAGGAATTAAATTATGGAATTTTTCCATGGGAATCAAATTATGGAAATTCCATAGAAACCAAATTATGACAAGTTTTTGTAAGAATCAAATTATGAAAATTTTCCAAAGAAGACGAGTTATGGAAATCTCATAGAAACCAAAATATGGTAAGGTTTTCTCGGAAACTACATGGGGAATAAAAAGAAAATAAAAATGCCCCAAATGAGAATAGACTCGCATAATGAGAATTTGAATTCCTTGTGTTTTATTCATGTGATTGAGCAAAGTTGAAAAAAGAGAAAAAGAAAAAAAAAACCACCGGCAGGGCATTCAACCCCAAAGAAAGCAACGCCTAAAATTAACGTCAAAATCACAAGCTCTGTATCACCAAGTCAAGCTTGTAGATGCAATCCTTGCTCATCGAATTGGCAGTCGTTTTGTAGTTGATGACCCAAATGAAATTACCGAATTATGAAGAAGTGCCATGTGATAAGTCTTCATGAGCTCGAAACACTTCAAGTCGAAAATGAGTTGATAAACAACCGAAAGTCTAATGATCTCTTACAGATTAGAGAATGTTGTCATGAAGACTCTACTAAATGTTGACCTCAACATATTGGCATAGTCATTTCTCACGAAGCTTCAAATGTTTCGTGAAAGATCAACTGCGAAGAAAAAAATTTACTTCACAAACACTTCAAGGCTTGTCTTTACAAGTTCGACAAATCGAGCATCCCAACAAACCTCGAAGCAGGGGGCATTTGTAGACAGTGAAGTTTTATTGATAAATCCATATTAAATTTGAATTAAATCTTAAATTCATGATACGTTGACCAAGTTAAATTACTGGTTAATAAAGTTGGATTAATATGTGACTTAAATCAAGTCCAAATTACATTTGGGCCAAGTCCATTAAGTTGACAAAATGAGTCCAACTCATGTTCTTCAGGCCCAGGGGTCAAAATTGCTCGGACCAAAATACCCCTAAAGCCCTAGCTCAAGCTTATATAAAGAGGTCTTCATAAGACCAAAAGAAGATATATACATACACATACATACACACAAAAATACATAGTTGCTCTTCAGTGGTGATCTGTAAGTCTTCCGCATACAAAGAAGTCTTCGCTCCAAGTGTTGAGCAGCAAGTATTCCGTCAAATCAAGAACATCTGTGAAGAGAAGAATCATGAGATTACATATATTTTTATTAAGAGATTTTATAAAGATTGTAACATTTGCATAAATTGAAATATAAATACTGTTGTGTGCTTGGTATTTACCTTTCCTGTTTGCTGTATTTCAGGATTGAAACTTTAGACGCTTACAACGTGAACTAGTTAAATAATAATAGAAAAAAGATAAAAACTCCATTATTTTAAAACAAAAGGAGTATTTGAAGTTTATCATCTGAACTTCCAAAGTTTCAGCCTATTCGAACATGTTAAGTTTGGAATATTTACCCTAGCTTTCGAAAATGATGAATAATTAAGAAGCTTGAGAGTAATTAAAACTATATTCGATTAGACAAATAAGCATCAGTAGGTTTTCTTCTCCAAAAAGAGAGGAAATGTAACAAATAACATTTCTTGTACAAGCTTAATACTAGCATAAAACCATCGATTGGTATTTTATATATTATCTCCATCTGCATTATTAAGATGTGGGGAAATATACTTGGTTTTCTTCTATTGTTCCCTATGCATCAGCCTTGTTAATCATTAGACTGCATTAAAATTGGCCAGTAAAAAAATTGTTTCAAAAAGAATGATCTATTTTTCTTTTTAATTTATTCAAAAAGAATAATTCCTTTTTTGGTAATTTTTTAATTTCAGTTTTTCAGGTAACATGTTTAAAGCCACAAGATTTAAGGGTATTTTGGTAGATTTGACATAACTTTAATTTTAAACCACAAGATTGAAAAAATTCCTTTATTTTCTTATACTTCGTATCAAGTCAAACTGTATCATTCTTTTTTAAATGGGGTTAGTATTAATTAGTTAAACATTCACTACCACTCAATAATTCCCATGCATGATGATTAAGAAGACTGATGCATATAAACGTAATTAGTTATATATCATGTGACTCAATGATCAATAGACTATAGTAATCTTGCCCACTAAAGAAATTTAGGCTTGCTTTTATAATATTCTCAATTGCATATTTAATGTCCTCCACTAAGTTGAGTGTTTGAATAATTTGTTCAAAGCCACAGTTTTAGTTTTTCATACTCTATAATGGTAGTATTTTTGATCCCTCGATCATAAATAAATTTATGCAATAATTTTCAAGGTTGTTTTGTGATTTTTGCTTCTTTTTTTTCTAACCTATTTGTCCCACCTAATAACTGTGATTAACAATTTATGACTTGCATGGATGAACAATTCAATTTCAGAAGTAATCAGATACATTTCAAGAAAGAATTTCAGTTTTGATAGTTGGAATCTTGAAACGTTTGACCGAATTTAATATTTGAGGTTGGTGAGGCCGAATTTGAGTTTTAATGATTCTACTAGGTATGACGGGTAATCTATAGCCTAATTGAAAGTTTGGAACATTTTCCAATGCTTTTGAGGGCTTTTGGACCTTAAGTTGGATATTTTGAGTTTCATAAGCTTAGAGTTCACCACGGTTTTGGTCAAGACGCCCTAGAATGTTGATTTGGGAGATTCATGAGGGTCATTCCGAAAATAGGTTGTTTTGGAATTTTTTGAGTTGTTCTCATTTGGTGCCATCACACTTGTACAAATAAGTGGCGCCCTAGCGAAGCCCCAAAAGTGGAAACAATTTTGCGCTTGCAAAGTTGGCTCGTGTCAACGACTCTCTTTTGGGCTTCTTAACACATGTGAACTAGCAATGTCATTGTTCTAAATTCAATTTTGAGAGATTTGGAATATGGATTGAAACAATTTTTGAAGACGTAGAATCATTTTTTGTATTTACGTCAATGCAAGTTGTCTCTAATAGATCCTTTCGATGTTTTAGAGCCCATTTGGCTTCACTAATCCAAAGTAGCTGATGTTGAAAGACACTTTACATGTTTTGAAACTTACTTTTATAAATAAGTAGTTCTGAATTTCAATAGAAGTGTTGAAGTGTATTCTCATAAACATATTTTCGGTTAAAAGTCCTAGATTGGAATTAATGATCAATTGCGATGCTTTAGTTTTATGTTACAATTTAATTTTGTCATTATGACCTCACTTGAATCAATGATTATACAATCCAATATTTGAAAAACTTACCCAATTCTGGAACCAACGCCATTGCATTTGAAAACAATGAATAGCATAATAGTGAAATATCATGTTTTTAATAGATACGGATCGTACTGAAGCTTTACAAAAGGAGAATGTTGTCGTGTGATAGTTCATGATTTGCGGTTCAGCTTCAAGATAATTTATGGCTTACTTCTCTCAGACTTATATTGGGTGGTAGACCCTAGACGTGACATGGTGTATAAGACCCCGAGAGGCCCTATACAAGCCACTTAGCATACATTATACAAGGTAATAGAGTTAAAGAGTTTAAAAGAAAGTTTATATCAAAGATTTTTAAAAAATGAAGTGGAAGTCTAACATAGTCCCAAGCCATTTGTTACATCACGAGTGATTGGGACGTAACTCATACATCACATACAATCTGGAAAAATAAAGACAATAAGCAATAAAGGGTTGAGTCCTCGAACATGAGGACTCGCCACAGAGATGCGGAATCGGAGCGTAGGACCTACATTTTTAAAGAATGTAGGCAAGAGTATGCGTTAGTACAAAGAATGTACCTAGTATGATAGCAATGCATAAGAGTTATAAAATCATGCTAAAAAACCTTTCCGTGAAATGCAAATACCAAGTTAAAACATAAGATAAGAGATTAGAAGCATAATCATGATCATGGTCAATGCAGGTAAAAATAGTTTTTGAACACATGTGAGATACTTTCTGAAGTAACCTTAGTTCATCATTATTATGGAAACTAGCCTTAACTGACATATAGACCATGTGAGCTAAAACATGGAATCCGATGTTTATCCCATACTAAAAAGGGATGTCCTTCCTTGCGAAGGTAAGAACCATAACTTCTAGCTTAAGTGGATCCACTAGATAATGTCTACCTAAGATAACCTATGGTGACACATAGTTTATGGGACATGGATAATCACCTCTTGTCCGCTCTGTGCTAAGCATAAATCCCACAGAAGAGTCATTAGTCTTTACTTGTCTTATCAATAAGAGACGTGTGTAATGACCACTTGTCTTATCATTAAGAGACATGGGTAATCGCCGCTTGTCTTATCATACCTGGAAGGCACGCCAAGTTGCCAATCAAAGCTAGGTTTCATTATAATAACTCCTAAATCTTCCTTCATAGTTTAGTTGAGAAAACCGTTTGATTAATTAACGTTTCAAAGACACTTCATCCAATTCTAAGCGTCAACGATCATTAATCAGTATATAACCCAACTAAATGAGTTGGGGTCGAATCCCACAGGGAGCGGTACATGATTGAGAGTCAATCGAAAAGTATGAACGTGTTCAAATCAGTCATAGGAATAAAAATTATTGAATAAAGACATCATTCAAATCAGGGGGTGACACGAATGTTAAATGGGGGCTTTGGTTTTGAATTATCAAATACAAATAGTGGCAAACAATATGAAATAACAATAATGAGATGGGTTCTTGGGATGTGATTCGATTATAGGAAAATATAGACAAATGGGTAATTGCAACTATTAGAAAATAGCTAGATATTAGTGAGTAAGTTAGGCTATAGAGGGGATAAACTTTCTCTCGAACAATTTACCCCGAATCAAGTTGATTTCTCTCGAACATCAACAAACAAGCAAAATAAGAACAGCCCACACCTTAGTCCATTCACTTTCTCGAGCTGAATGTGTGGGATTGGGTTTAAGATTCACTCTCTCGAGCTGAACCCATATCAACCCAATACCCACTGACCATCAATCAATAAGTTTAGTTTTAAAACCTCTCTATCTCGCAAGCCAAAAACACAAGGGTAAAACTGCATTTGCAACTACAATTCTTAAATTAAACCACAATAAATTGTTGAACTCACTTCTAAATAGCATTTAAACTAACAATTAGCAATACCCATAAACTACATCAGCCCATAATCACACCCCAAGAATTGGAGTTTTAGCTCGACATCATAAAAAGATAAAAATCGTTACCAAATTGAGTTTCCCTCAACTGGGTAAGATTGATTTCGTCCTTAAAATGCTCCAACTCAAAGAATCTCGAAGACCCACTTCCGATTTCTTAGAAGTGAAATACTTCAATTCTCCAAAGCTTAGGAAAAACTAGGGAAAACTTGTCTCCAGAGCTAAAAACTGAATAATAAATTGTTCTAAAGAGTAATTGATATTAAACTAAATGTTCAAAAATGTATTTATAGTCGCAAAAAATGTGTTGCAAAGAGTCACTCGGTGAAGTAAGTCGGGCTCGCCGAACCACTCAGCGAGCTGCCCTTTGGTTATTTCCATTGCCCTTCTACCTTGGCATTCACCAACCTCAAGGTCTGTAACTTTGGGCGATCTAACTCTGCATTGTGGAACCACTCGACGATCCGCCGACTGCTCCTTTCCATCGCCAACTTGGTTCTTTCCTTCAGGGCTTGGCATAGTGGAACTTTAGGCGGTCAATTAGCCATTCGGCGACTCACCAAGTGGACTTGGCGATCACCAGGCTTGCCTTTCTTCAGTCTTTCAGCCTGTTTTGTTCCTTTTTACAAATTAGTGTCCTTGCTTTGTTCCTCAATCCATATACTTAGAAATCAAGGATTTTACATCAGTTATTGGCACACAATAAGCATTTGAGGACACTAAACTTATATAAATAAATCCCTAAATGAGTTCGAATCTCGGACTCATCAACACCCCAACTTAAACTTTTGCTTGTCCTCAAGTTCAGTAGTTAAAAAAGAATGTCTCAAACAGTGCTACAAAAGACTCAAACATGAATGCACACATATGACTCAACTTACTCATGCAAGGATCAATTGTGCACTCAAAGATTCAAGTTGTGACTCACCATTATCAAAGATTCTCAAGTTCACCATACTTGCTTCAAATGCAAGTTCAAGCTCAACAAAGGTACTCAAATGCCCTCACAACAAAAATGATTCCATGTTCACACACAATTGTTCAACAATTTATAGCTCCAGAATCACATACAACTCTTACACTCACAAAGATGAACACATACATTACTTCACCCATAGGTTTGCCCTTATTTTCCAATCAACATTCGCTTCAACTCACTCAAGATCAAAAAGGTCTTTTCAAGGCTTGTAACGGGGATGAGTGCAAAGGTATAGTCATTTAGGCTCAGTGACTTCTATCCTCATGAAATGTGGTATGAACATCACTTTCTTTCCTTTTCTTCAATATTTTCACTCATGCACAAAATTCACCCCATTATTCACTTCTCATGAAATATCGGATGCCCCATTTCTTTTGCAATTTTCGCAATATTATTTCACAACTTTTCATTATTTTTCTTTTTGTTTCTTCTTTTCTTTCTCTCTTTTTTTTGTATGGAGGGGTTCCATCTTGTTCAAGTTCATGGATAAAAGGGGACTTCTCACTTCTTGATTTTCCTCCTCTTTTCACCACACCCCTAACTTAGGCTTTTGTCCTAAGTTGACTATTCAAACACACCACACTTCATGAGGATTATATGTGAATGGGTAAAGAGGGGTTACAATTGCCTCAAGTTTTTTCCAAGAAAAAGGCAAGGCTCAAAAGGGTTCAACAAAGTTCACACACTCACAGGTTGGCCACAAAAGAGGTATATTGTGAAATTGTTGCCTAAGATCATTTCAAGAGCTTGCATCACTTAGTCAACCGGACCAACGGGGAAAATTCTAGGTGCCATCACACAAGGTTCACGGTAAGCTTATCACACAAGGCATTGGCACCAATATCAAACAAGACTCCACTCTTTCGCTAGTGTACAATGTTCATCACAAAAGAACAATTCAATAATCGGCTAGTTACAACGAGATGCACAAAGTTCACACATTGTCTATGCAACTTCATTTGGCCTCATCGTAGCCACGCATTCAATTTTGTTCGATTAAGAGCACTATTCAAGTCATCGGTATTGATCATGACTGATACTCAAATTTTCACAAGAACAACCACAATCACACACAAAAGGTGGCAATTTTTTTTCCAGAAGGGTCAAAAATCATTTGCATTTAAAACAAGGAGCCACATACTCAAACATCCACAAAACAATGTCATAATACAATTTACAACACAAAAACCTAATATATAAACAAAAATGATAATCACAAGAGGTAGGTATGGAAATACCTCACCCACCACAAAAAAAAGAAGCAATTTGTCCTCAAATGAAACAAAACACTAAAAAGTCAATAAAAAAGACAGAGAAGGAGGTAAAGAAGAAGTCTTGTCTATGCAGTCGCTCCATCTGTTGGGGCATCAGTGCCCGGTGCAACACTCTGATCTTGGGCATCAGTGCTCGCGATATCAGTAACACTAGATCTAGCCATGGTGGTGTCTGCCAATGAAATCTGCATGATTGAATCTATCATCGCCTCTTCAACTTCGTCCAAGCCCTCATAGGTAGCCTCCTCATCGACACCAAGATGCTCCTCATGAGTCTCAACCTCGAACTCTGTAGCATCTACCTCCTCAACTCGAACCTCATCTCCGGTGGTAGCCGGAGGTATATCTATATCAGCTGGCATGTCTGGGATCTCCACAGTTCCAAAAATTATGGACATATCTGTGGACTTCAACTGGTCCACGTCCTTCCTCATCTCAACAATGGCAGCCTTTAGAGTTGGCACCTCCTTAGTGGCCCATTGGCCTCGCTCACACACCGTTATTCTTGCCGCAAAAGCATCAATGGACACACTACGAGGTGTCACATCAACAATGAGGGCCCTCTCAATCATCTTGGGAATGGTGACCTCAAGTATGGAGGCACGCCTATCAACAGAATGGGATAGCTGCCCCATCTGTAGTATCCCAGCCTGGGTCAGTGAAGATCGGGAAGCAGCAACAACAATAGCACCAGATCTAGGATGCATGCGAGTTGTAGAAGAACTAGGAGTCACAGAAGGTACAACATTAGATATACCTGAAGGCAGGGGCCGGAGTAGGCACTACTGCCTCTGCAGGTAATGTGTCAGTATCAACAACCGGGGATGAGTCCACCGGGGCTGCCTTCTTCTTCTCTACATCATCCTTCAAATACTCAGCCTCTATCCACCGAATATTGGTACAGGATGTGGGAATCACTTCCACATCCTTCTTCACATCAAAGGGCACTTGGGCTTGTCTGCACAACTCGGTGATCATCACCGGGAAAGGTAGAGAGGTTTGGTACTGCCTAGCCCTCATGGCCATCTCTTGGCCAACAATTAAACCCAAGTTGAGACTGCGCCTGTCAATAATGCAACCAAGACAGATTGCCTTCATGTGGTGGAGAATAGACTCATTCTGGGATGGCATGATAGTTCTGCTGATAAAGCCAAACCAGTACCTCACTATTACATTGAGGTCCTTTTTCTCTATTGGAGCCCCTGCCTCCAACCACCGAGGGGTGCAATCAGATATCAAAGGGGCCACTCATTTCTTCAGAGTCTCTAATGAATTTGTCTTGATAATGTAGTGATAATCATCGGAGATGTTGCTGGTGCATTCCAAAACTGCACGTCGCTGTCACATTTCACCTTCTTGCCTCTGGCAACCACATAATCAACTGGCTTGAACTTAGCTGCCTACTTCTTCCCTTATAGCACCAGGGCTCTATAGGTAGTGTAGAATTCCCAGACCCAATTTGGAACGTAAGGGCTCTATAGGTAGTGTAGAATTCCCAGACCCAATTTGGAACGGGGTCTAGTGAATATCTGGAACTTGTGGGACCTCAAATAGCTCATAAAATCCGGGTGTATGTCTATTACTCCATCAGTAGACAACCTCTTTTCCTCGATGATGGTCCTCAATCCCTCAATTCCTCAGTCTTCGATCTATTCATAGATCGGGAAGGAGGACCTTGTGCCGGTGGTGCTGGGACTACAACCTGATCTGGAACAGGAGGAGGAGTAGTGACCTAGGGAGTCCTGATCCTAGACAGATCATTCAACCTCTTTGAACACAGCTCAGCTCTCTGGGCTGACAATAACTCATCATCCTCAAGCTAAGAAATTGCAGCTTGAGTGTCTTGGTGCTCACCCTCACTCTTAGAGGTGGTGAGGTGAGTGGCATAGATCCCTTCACTATTAGAGTTGGCCTCTGGTGATACAAGTGCAGGTGCCTTGCCCTTCCATTTGCCTTTCCCATCGGTGGTAGGAAGTTTTTTCGTCCTAGCCTGGGATGCAGCTATATCCTTATTGATAATAATTCCCTTTGCCTTCTTGCGGGGCAGCATGTCTCGACCTGCTACTTTTGGTCTATCCATATCTGCAACACAAATTGGAAACTGTTAGAAACAGTTTAAGAAAAATGCAGAAAATATATTGCAGACAGACTCGCCGAACCGATCGGCGAGTCACCGAGTCACTTTGGCGAGTTGAATTGGGATCGCCGAAAGGATTGGCTCAAAATTTTCTAGAAAAATGGCCTATCGGCGATGGGAAGGCCAACTCGACGAATCAACGACATCATTCAGTGAGCACAAATTAGCCCGCCGAATATTATAGTGTATTTTAGGGGTTGGGGATGCAGAAAAGGTGATCAAAGAAGACATTCGGTGAGTCGCCGAATGTACTCGGCGAACTCAAGCTTCTTGTCGAAAATTACAGCACCCAAACTCAACAATGACAAGAAATTAAAGGTGATCAAGGGGGATTCGATGAACCGCCGAGTGGTTCGGCGAGCTCGACCTAGCTCGCCAAACTTCCCAACGTGCCTACTTTCGACCCTAACTTACAAAATCAACCCCATAGCCCCCGAAAACAAAATCAAAACATACACATGTTCAATTAATCCTAGACCCATAAGACCCATGCCACTGGGGTACTCAGACTTCCCCCAGTTTGGCCAAAATTGGCTATTTGATGAGTTTAGCCCTTAAGAGTGACGTCAAACGCTCCATCATTAGGAAAAACACGTCATTTAGCACAATTTGGGTTACTTAGACTTCACCTGAATAAACCCAAAAAAAATTAAGCACAACCCAACAATTTTCGATCAACTTTAAGGCATGAAATTTGGGGAATTAATAATTAGGCATTTTAGGCATGAAATTGAAATTAAAACAGGCATATAAGCACACAAATACGATTTCAGAGAGGTCCAACACGCATCACTAAGAATTAATCAATTGCAAATGATTTTAACCGCTAAATATGAGTTTGAGATTCAAAAAACCAACCTTTAATGTCGAATATGAGAATTTATAAAGCTAGGAGGCAAAGTATCCAATTCCGAACACAGATTCAATGACTAGAAAGCGGTAAAAAGGCAAAAATATCAAAAACTAAAGTGTGGGTGTGATTGTATGAAGTTAAAAAGTGAGGGAATCTAAAAGAGTTTGAACTTTTAAACCTTTGGCTTTTTAAAAACCGTCCAGTTCTTGCCCTTTCGGCGACATTAATTTTTCTCGGCGACACACCGAGTGGGTACTTACCTCGCTGAGTTTTACAGGACTTCTAGTTAACGTGGGGGTCTAAACGACGAACAAAGTCTAGATCGCTGACCTGTTCCGCGACTCGTTGACTTGTCCATGGGCCTGTCGAGTTTTACAGACTTCATCTTCTGATTTCTTTAGTCAAACGGCGGTCCAAGTCGGGCTCACCGACCTTTTCATCGAGTCGCCAACAGGACAGTTTGGCTCGCCAACCTGCACTTTTCAAACACATTCTACACTTTAACCTGCACAATCAACACACGATTATTTCAAAAACAAAAAGAAATCAAATAAAAACATGGGTTGCCACTCAAGCAGCGCCTTAGTTAACGTCGTGGGACGACGCAAAGCCTTACTCAAACTTCATTCTTAGGGTTTGCCATAGTGTCACTAGGCAACCCCCCTTGTTGTCTCGAATTTAAATGCGAAGAAATTTGACCCAGTTAGGTCTCCAACTATTTGGTAGAGACGGAATGAGAGGTAACCGTCTGCCTAAGGGTCGATACATCTTCCTTCATTTCTTTCAAATTTTTATCAAACCCTTCAACCTTGTTGAGAATACGAGAGAGCATATCCTCACAACGTCCACTCTCAGAATCTTTGGGCTTTTGACGCTCGTGGGGAGGAATATACCTATCTTTCTCCCTGTCTCTTTCCTTCCAAGTGGGGTTACGATCCCTCCACTCTCTATCACGATCTCTCCAGCCGTCATCCCTGTTCCAACCTTAGTTACCACCCTGCCTCAGGTAGTTTGCACAATAACCACATCCTTGGTTGGTTAGGAAGTTCACCTCCTCGTTATATATCGCTTCAAACTTGTCTTCTTTAGGGTTCACACCACCAACACTGATGGCACTTACACCCCTAGTACCAGCTCCCATAACATTCTTGGCCAAAATGTCCAACCGAGTCATCGTTTTTGCCATGTTTTGGTCCCTCTCTTGATCTTTTGCAATCTGTTCTTTGGTCAATTTAAAAGTAAGAGGGGAGACCTGACCTTCACGGGTGTACCATGCCCGGTTAATTTTGGCCATACCATCCAAGAGATGGGCTGCTATAATGTAAGGTTGTTGCATCAAACCTCCCAAAGAAAGTTGGTCAGCTACTCCCTTGTTCACCGAATCAAGGCTTTGGTAAAAGTATTGCAGCAAAACGTTGTCGGGCAAACCATGAGTTGGGCATTATAGCACCAACTTCTTAAATCTTAGCCATGTCTCATGGATTGGCTCACCCTCCAAATGCTTGAAGCTTTGGATGATGTACCTAAGTGTCATCATCTTCGAAAGAGGGAAAAATCACACTTGAAATGCGGTGACAAGCTTTTCCCATGAAGTGATGGAGTCTCTTCGCAATTCAGCCAACCACTTACATGTTTCTCCCATTAAGGAAAATGGGAACAACTTCAACCGGACTAACTCTTGTGATATGTTCTTGAAGGAGAACGGCCCACAAACATTCACAAAGTTCCTTATATGCTCATGGGGATCCTCATGAGCCAATCCACCAAACAACCCTATCAATTGCAAGAGCTGCAATATGGTGCTTGTAATGTGGAACACAACGTTCCCTTCAGCCGGAGGCAAGCGAATGACACCAATTCCACCCACTAGATGAGGGTCATTAACATTTGGCTCATTGACATCGTTGAGGCTGTCGATGTCTTCTTGGTGGCCCACTTGGCAACCATTGCTTCCGTTGACACTCATTTCCTCTATTTTAAACAGCAGCACACAAACAAAAACTAAAAATAAGTAGATTCAACTATGACTAAAAGGAACAAAATTCAACTTCACCAAAAAGAATCTCAATCAAGACCACTACCCGACAGCGGTGCCATTTTGATTAATTAACGTTTCAAAGACACTTCATCCAATTCTAAGCGTCAATGGTCGTTAATCAGTATATAACCCAACTAAATGAGTTGGGATCGAATCTCACAGGGAGTGGTACGTGATTGAGAGTCAATCAGAAAGTATGAACGTGTTCAAATCAGTCATAAGAATAAAAATTATCGAATCAATACATCATTCAAATCATGGTTACACAAATGTCAAATAAGGGTTTTGGTTTGGAATTAGCAAATACAAAAAGTGGCAAACAATATGAAATAATAATAATGAGATGGGTTCTTGGGATGTGATTCGATTATAGGCTAATATAGACAAATGGGTAATTGCAACTATTAGAAAATAGCTAGATATTAGTGAGTAAGTTAGGCAATATAGGGGATAAACTTTCTCTCAAACAATTTACCCCGGATCAAGTTGATTTATCTCGAACATCAATAAGCAAGCAAAATAAGAACAACTCACACCTTAGTCCATTCACTCTCTCAAGTTGAATGTGTGGAATTTGGTTTAAGATTCACTCTCTCAAGCTGAACCCATATAAACCCAATATCCACTGACCATCAATAAATAAATTTAGTTTTAAAACCTATCTCTCAAGCAAGCCAAAAACACAAGGGTAAAACTGCATTTGCAACTACGATTCTTAGATTAAACCACAATTAATGATTGAAATCACTTCTAAATAACATTTAAACTAACAATTAGCAATACCCATAAACTACATCAGCCTATAATCACATAATCACACCCCAAGAATTGGGGTTTTAGCTAGACATCATAAAAAGATAAAAATCGTTACCAAATTAACTATCCATCAACTGGGTAAGATTGATTTCATCCTTAAAATGCTCCAACTCGAAGAATCTCAAAGACCCACTTCCAATTTCTTAGAAGTGAAAAACTTCAATTCTCCAAAGCTTAGGAAAAACTAGAGAAAACTTGTCTCCAAATCTAAAAACTTCATAATAAATTGTTCTAAAGAGTAATTGATATTAAACTAAATGTTCAAAAATGTATTTACAGTCACCAACAATGTGCTGCGAAGAGTCACTAGGTGAAGTAAGTCGGGCTCGCCGAACCACTCGGCGAGCCGCCTTTTGGTCATTTCCATCACCCTTTTGCCTTGGCATTCACCAACCTCAAGGTCTGTAACTTTGGGCAATCTAACTCAGCATCGCCGAACCACTCGGTGATCCACCGAATGCTCCTTTCAATCACAAACTTGGTTCTTTTCTTCAGGGCTTGGACCACCAGAACTTTAGGCGGTCAATTAGCCATTCAGCTACTCTTCAAGTGTACTTAGCGATCACCAGGCTTGCCTTTCTTCATTCTTTTGGTCTATTTTGTTCCTTTTTACAAATTAGTGTCTTTGGTTTGTTCCTCAATCCATATACCTAGAAATCAAGGGTTTGACATCCGTTATTGGCACAAAATAAGCATTTGAGGACACTAAACCTATATAAATAAAGCGCTAAATGAGTCCAAATCTCGAACTCATCACCGTTCAACTCTAAGAATCCTTTATGTGAGAAGTATGTGAGAAATCCTTCCACAACAACATCATTTATTATTCACTCTCAAAGCAATCTTAAATCATTTTCATTAATTTAATAAAGAACATGCATATCTTCACAAACTCATTTCTAATAGTTCAAAACTCACATCATACCAGAATAGTCTAGAAAACATGGGTTATTCATGGATTCATGGGGAATTCAAGTTAAATCATGTAATTTCTTCAATTCATGCATAAGAAGACATAAAACAATCAATTGGGTCAACACTGAAAGTAACCCATGGCAGTTGAAACCCTAGTTTGATTGGGGAATCTAACTTTACAAATTGGAGATTTTAGGAACCTTGTGGAGGAAAGAGCTCCATAGGTGAAGAATATCATACCTTGGCGTTCAAAGCCTTCAAGCAATTGTTGATTTTGGAGACTTTATCTTGAAACCTAGACTTCTTCTTCTTCCTTAGAGAGAGAAATATTTGAGAGGATGAATTGATCAACTTTTGAAATTTAAGAGAATGGATTGAATTGGGTGATTTCGGGCATAAAAGTGTTTACATAGGGCCTAGGCAAATAGACATATTATTGGGTTAAAACAATTGGAAAAATACTGGAATGACCCTAACTTAAAACTGTCGAAGTGACTCTCACGAAGGACTTCACGGGCCGTCAAGACCACCACGACCCGTCTAGCGGGTCATAAAGATGACTGCGCAACATGGCTTCACTAATATGGGCATAAATTTTTTCTCCGGGTTCAGAATTAATCAAACTTTGTGGCGTTGAAAAGAGGACTCAAAATCTTTAATTTGGTAGGTTATGGGCCACATAATTTATTTTTGCTGAAAAATATGATCTTTTGAAATTGACCCTAAACTCTAAGACTAATAAGTCTCATTCGCGGGTGACTTCATGGTCTGTGTGAAGCTTCACAGACCGTTTAGACATCTTTGGTCCTTTACAGTGACCTTGGTTGACACCCTACTAACTGGGTGACTTCTACGATCCACTTGACAGGTCGTCCAAGGCACCACGGGTTGTCTAGGTGACCCCTACCAGGGGAAGGTTCTAGAAAATGTTCACGAGCCCTTTAATGGATCATGATTCCCTACAAGACCCCTGTAAGGCGTCGTGAAGGGTCCATGGTCCATTTTGGGTTTGTGACTTGCTATTTTGACCCTTTCTAGCCTTTTTCGAATATGAGATGTTACAATAAATCATGTTATGGATTGGATATTTGGGTTAAATGTTGGATTGAAGTAATTGTGAGATTATTTGATGTTGTAATATCAGAAATATGACTTTAGACGATACATGGATTGTGAGTTTTTCACTCATCGAGCCTACACCCTGGACGTAGCTGGCACTCGAGAATCATTGCTAGTCCCCAAGAGAACCCTTGGCCTGTCTGAATACTTAGAAGAAGACTTACTCAAGCAAATATGAAACTTTAAATGCATAATTCAATTCAACTCAATAAATGTCTAGAAATACTTAATAAAGTATAAGTAATAGTTTTCAATATTTCAAAACGGAAAGGAACATACTAAGAGACTCATCAACTCTAAATATGTATGAATCTTCTAATTCTAAGATAGATGTCTGAATAAGACTCATAACAACTCAACAATAACTCGAAAATAAATATGGAATCCTCTGGAAGCAAGTAGGCTCACCAAAGCTATCTGAAGCGAAAAATGATCTCAACGAAACACTTGTTGATGATTCTGAACACCTCAATATGCATCATGAAAAGATGCAGGCCGAAACACATCGATATATTTGAATGTACGAATATTTAATATGGCTGAATAAAATAATAACTGAACTGAAGGACTGGAAGCAACTCAATTAAATCAATACATGAATATGAAGTGAAACCCCTTTAAGCTTTACAATGATATATGCAATAAAAGCAATATGAAAAAATAATTTACTTTACTTGTGGGGATCGAGTTTCTCTAACCGATAACCATTACTATGAGCCTAACAATGATATAACGTTTCTGCCATGTTGCAAGGGTCATCCTATACTTTGTTGAGGTGGAAGATGATACTGCAACTATGGATCCATATAATAGGCATTCTCAGAGGCAGTGAGGAGTCGCACAAAGAATCAGTGTTATCCTATCCTACGCTGGCTACGTGGTTTATTAAGACTTTGGATTAAAAAAGACTCTTATCCAATTTGTTGCTCGATACTACTCCCAAAACAATAATAAATATCAATTCTGCTCAACTTACCCTTACAAAGAAAGGGACTATTACTTTACATGTCACTTTACTTTTCTGAAAGATTTTTCAATACATCAATTATGTTGTTTCTCAACTGGCAAGCGGTACATATGAAAACATTTGATTCTCTTTACAAGGATTCTGTTCCAAGCTTACAATTTATTGCTCGCATCTGTTTTGTGTTTGGAGAAAAATCTTTTAGCTATTAGAGATGTTTTGTGAAACATGTAATAAGACACAAGATTAGGTTATGCGGAAATTTCAAAGGTAAATAGAGCCTATAGGAGCTACATAGGGAAGGGGAACATGGCCATAACTTAAAGGAGCACACTCCAGATGAAACAAAGAAAAGAATCGGCCCAGCGACCCTTGGCGCACTACTGGTGCAGGGCGCTAGACCCTAAACTTCAGAAGTCATGCCTGAGTGCACTGCTAACGCGCAGCCCCAGGCCCTCAACAACTGAAGGCAAGCCTTGGTGCTTTCATGGCGCGCCACCCCAGGCCCTTCCCTACCATCCCTGACGAATTCAAGTTAAATTAGGACCCCAATTTAGTTTAGAATTGAGAAATTGTTCCTAAAATTTACTTGTTTTTCAAACCCAAAATCAATACATGAGAAACTTTCATACAATTCCTTTTGAAAACATAACTTTACTAAATCAATAGATTTCATGTGATACTAAGCATGAATAACATTATAAGATTCTCCAAAATAAAGGAAATCAAAACCTCAACTATTAAGGAACTGAATTAAATATCAAGAACTATGAATGGATCCTTCCGAATGTGAGGATTTCTTACTCAATTAAGATGTAGGGCGTGAGGACGAACTTGTAAAACACTATGAATACTTGGAAAGAACAACGTTTCTTGGAAAAATCTATGGAAACTTGAATAACGCTTGAACCCTAGCTTTTTCTTCTCTTGGAACCTTCCTCTAATTCTTCTAAGTGTTAAAGAATGTGAAATACTGTTTTAACACTGATTAAACCCTTAATTTGGTGAAGAAAACGTGGCTTAGGCTTAGAAGTAGTGGGAAAAGACCAAACTACCCCTCTCAAAACTGTCAAGGTGCCTTAAAAGGAGGCTTCACTAAAATGGGCATATCTTTTTACTCTGAACTCGAAATCAAGCAAACTTGGCGGCGTTGGCAAGAGGACTCAAAGACCTTTAATTAGATAGGGATTGGTACACCTAATTCTTGATTGCTTGAAGTTGATCCAAAACCTAAGAATTGAAGATGACTTGAAATAACCTCTTTTTAGTCCTTTTCGAAGTCTGAGGTATTACAATATCTTCCCCTTGGGAATATTTTTCCTCGAATGAAGTCAAACTAAGCACAACATGGGTGGGAAGTGTCTAACAACCCAACACAAGCACAAAACATGCAATTACCATAAACTCAAGATATCAACTTAAAGAGTACATTACAAAAAGTTAGTACCTTGGTATGGAGTTGATTCGGAGGGAAAGAGGTGAGGGTATCTAGTCTTCATATCCTCCTCAGCTTCCCATGTTGCCTCCTCAACAAACTGATTTCTCCAGAATACCTTAAATGATGCAACCTCTTTGGTTCTCAACTTGCGAACCTGACCATCAAGAATCTAAATAGCAATTTCCTCATAAGATAGGTTGTCCTTAATACCAATATTTTCTATAGGCACAATAAATGATTGATCACCCAAACACTTATTTAGCATAGAGATGTGAAAAACCTGATGGACTGCTGCTAACTCTAATATTAGCTCCAACTCAAAAGCTACATTGCCAACTCTCTAGGATATCCTATAAGGACCAATGTATTGGGGACTAAGTTTTCCCTTCTTACCAAATCTCATAACACCCTTCATACGTGAAACCTTCAAATAGACTCAATCATTAACCTCAAACTCCAAGTCTCTCCTTCTAACATATGTATAGGATTTTTGACAACTTTTCTTGTTTTCAACCTTTCCTAAATAGTCTTCACCTTCTCCATGGCTTGATGAACCAATTCTGGTCATATCAACTTAGCTTCACCAACCAATAGGAGATCTACATCTTCGCTCATAAAGAACCTCATAAGGAGCCATCTGGATACTAGAGTGATAACTATTGTTGTATGCAAACTCTATGAGAGGCAAGTGGTCATCCCAATTACCTTTGGAATCCATGACATATGCCATCAACATATCCAATAGGGTCTGAATTATGTGTTCTTCTTGGACATCTATCTGAGGATGAAAAGTTGTACAAAGGTCTACCTTCGAACCCAAACATTTCTGAAAAGACTTCCAAAACTGAGCGGTGAATTGCACACACCTATCTGAAATGATGGACACATGGATTCCATGAAGTAGGACTATCTCCCGTATGTATAATATAGCATAATCTTCTGTTGAATTTGTATTCTTTACCGGTTAGAAATGGACTGATTTAGTCATCTGATCTACAATCACCCAAATCAAATCATGTTGCATGTGAGATCGCGGCAAGCGAATAATGAAGTACATATTATTCATCTTCCATTCTGGTAGAGCAATGTTCTAAGCCACACCACATGGCCTTTTGTTTTTACCATGACTTGTTGGCAATTTAGGCATTTAGAAACAAAATCTGCAATGCAACTATTCATACTATACCACCAATAGATTTTCCTCAAGTCATGGTACATCTTTGTGGAATCGAGACAGATCAAATATCTGGAATCATGAGCCTCTGTCATGATCTTCTCTTGGAGCTCATTCACTTTTGGAACATATAATCTACCTTAATATCTCAACACACCATCTCCCCTTATTCAAATGTCATCACCTTTTGCTTACAAACACTTGCCTTTACTTCAAGTAAGATGGGGTTTTTGTCTTTTTTCTCCTTCACTTCTGACACTAATGATGATTCATCCCCGTTCATCACAACTCCACCTTCACTGGATCCTAACAAACGAACTCCCAAATCTGAACTTCCTTAGACAATTTTTTTTTGCCTTCCTCAACAGGAGTAGTACTCCCCATGGACAACCTGCTCAAAACATCAGCAACTACATTCACCTTACATGGGTGATAAAGGATACTCATGTCGTAATCCTTGAGAAACTCTAACCACCTTCTTTGTGTGAGATTAAGCTCCTTCTGATTGGAAACATACTGGAGACTCTTGCGGTCAGTGAATGATGAGTCCACGATTTGGACTCATTTAAGGCTTTATTTGGATAGATTTAGTGTCCTCAAATGCTTATTTTGTGTCAATAACTGATGTAAAATCCTTGATTTCCAGGTATTTGGATTGAGGAACAAAGCATGGACACTAATGGGCAAAAAGGAACAAGGCAGCTGAAAGAACGAAGAAATGAAGGCATGATGATCGCCAAGTCTCTTTGGTGAGTCGCTGAATAGCCATTACATCGCCTAAAGTTCCAGTGTGCCAAGCCTTGAAGGAGAAAGTCAATTTGGCGATAGAAAGGAGCAGCCGGTGAGTCACCGAACGGTTTCGCGATGCAGTGTTGGATCGCCCAAAGTTACAGAACTTGAAGATGCTGAAGACCAAAGCAAAAAGGCGATGGAACTAACCAAAGGGCGGATCCCTGAGGTGATCAGCGAGCCCAACTTACTGCGTCGAATGGTACCTCACAACATATTTTTGGCGACTATAAATACGTTTTTGAACATTAAGTTTAGTATAAGACTTTACCAAATTTTATTTAAAACATTAATTAGAGTAATAATTTTTGAGTTTTGAGACAACTTTCCCTTAGCTTTGAGGAATTGAAGTTTTCCATTTTTGAGAAATTGGAAGTGGGTCTTTGAGATTCTTCAATTTGGATCTTTGTAAAGACAAAATTAATCTTACCCAGTTGTTAGAAACACAATTTGGTAACGATTTCTGTCTTTTATGATGTCTAGCTAAAACCCCAATTCTTGGGGTATGATTACGGGTTGATTTAGCTGATGGGTATTGCTAATTGTTAGTTTAAATGCTATTTAGAAGTGATTTAATTCAATAATTGTGGTTGAAATTAAAGGATTGTAGTTGCAAATGCATTCCTACCTTCATATTTTTGGCTTGCAAGAGAGAGAGGTTTTAAAACCAAGATTGCTGAATTGATGGTCTGTGGGTATTGGGTTGTCATGGGTTCAGCTCGAGAGAGTGAATCCTAAATCCTTTTCCACACATTTAGCTCGAGAGAGTGAATGGACTAAAGCGTAGGCTGTTCTTATTTGCTTGCTTGTTGGTGTTCGAGAGAAACCAACTTGATTCTGGGTAAATTGTTCGAGAGAAAGTTTATCTCCACTAAAGTCTAGTTTATTCACTGATTTACAGCTATTTACTAATAGTTGTTGTTATACCGTAATGTTACTATCTCTAGAAAAATAACCTTTTGAAATGTTCTAAGTATAAAACAATTTTGAAAAAAATACTTAGAAAATAGTCGCCACTTAATTTTTTAAAGAAATTAAGAAAACTTGATTTAAAAAGACTCTAACAGATTAAGTCTTTATAAATTTAGAGAAAATGGGTAAGAGGTTCTTATTTACGCTTAAAGAAGGTTTTTAAGGCATTTGAAGCATCCGCTACCACACAGTTATCATACGACTTGACTAAATTATATTTTGACTATTTTTTAGGAAACTGGTTATAAAAATAATTTACAATATTAACTTGAAACAATAGTTAAACGAAGAAGATTCTTCGATTTTTAAGAAAAGAGAAGTTAATTGAAGCATTTGAATTAAATTACAAGTGAATAGAATTTTAACAAAACTAGATTAGTTAGAATTTATTTGACTCATTTTTAAAATAATAATTTAAACCAAATTGGCATGAAAACTATTTTTTAATTAATTGAAGAATAAACAAAAAGTTTTGACTAAATATATTCAATAAAAGTATAAGAGTTGATAAAAAATAAATTATATTCAAATCATTTAACATAGAGAATATAATTCATCTTTTGGGGAATTTAACTAAGTTAAGTAACAATTCTAAAATTAGAGTTAATAAACAACAAAACAATAAATAATCACAGTTAAATAATTTGAGAGTAAAGGAGAAATTGTGCCTTTTGGGCCTACTGCTGCCCAGAAACATAGGCCCAAAAGTTGCTGATTTTTTGGGCTTTGGCCCAATTTTACCCTTGAAATTCTGTGTATACACCAAATGTATACTATAGTATACGGGTCACGTCTTGGTCCATTTTTGTGTATATCGAGTCGTATACCAAATGTTTATAGTCCATTTCGACCCCTGAAATCTGTATTTCCGTTTTAGGACCTGTATACTAGCCGTATACCACTGTATATAACACATATAACACTCATTTTTTAATTTTCGGAACTTGTAATTCCACTTCTATTCCCTATATATTTGCTTCCCTTGCATAAATATCAACATCCCTTTCATCGAATAAGGTTAATATTGACTCGATAAAGTAGAACGCAAGTTGGGTTTCATCCCCACTCAAAATATCAAAAATAGAAAGAGTCCATGTGAACTCATTTGCAGGTGCCACAAACAAAGAAAAATAAATTCACATTAGCAAATGATACGACTATTCTAACACACATTTTTGTTCTAAAAATGAAAAATATTAAGATGGTAATTGAAAAAATAACATTCATGCTACCTTTTGAAACTTAAACATTCTAAACAAATATATCATGTAGGGCTTAGAAAAACAATACTACATATAGAGATGATTCTTATAAACCATACGACAACAAAAATGAATATCTATGACTCAAAATTCAATCAATAATAATATCATTTGAACACCAACATTATTTAAATAATTTTCACATTTATCAATGTTGAGTGCTAAAAAATGAACCAATCATGACACATGCCTTTAAAATGATATGAATAGAAAGAGTAAATCCATTAATACTTCAAACAACATAAATGGAGATGAAGTGGCTCCACAAAACAGGGTTCATCACATAATATTTAAAAGCTTCACAAACACGAAAGAGGGGAGAGATATTACCTTTCTCGAAGTAGCGAGACCGAGAGAACGAGCTTGACCACGAAGAAATCCCACCACCTTAACCGATTCGAGTGAACTCCAGCGAGAAAAATAACTCCGAATTAGAGGAAAAGAAACTGAAAATTCCTCTACTTTAGAAGAGGAATTCGTGAGAATTTTTTGTGTGCTTTTTGGGGTTAAAATCTCAATTCTGAAAACCTCTTTTTGGTCGAGAATTCCGCCTAAAACCCATCTCTAAGACAAGCTCTCTGTCTCCCTCCTTTAAAACTAAAAAACTTTCCCTTTTAACGAAGGGGACGAGGGCCTTAAATAACAGAAATCTAGAACTGGTTTAGGGGGGAATTCGTTGAGCAAAAAATTCAAAATCTTTTGAATTCCTTCCCTCTTTTCAAAGGAAAACAGTGGAAGAGACTTAGAAATCCCTAAAAAAAATGGGGAAAGGGGACGAGACGATTGGACGTGTACAAGCGTTGTTGCTTTTTCGGATTTGCTGGATGATTTCGCGTGAAGAAGACGAAAACAAGCACGGGGTGGGGTCGGGTTTTGGTATGCATTGTTGTTGTATCGTTTCTGGCGTGAAGAAGGCGCAGGGGTCGTCTGGTTCTTTTTGGTATTGCTCCAGCATAATGTCACCTTGAAAAAGATCCCCAATTCCTTCTTCAAGACAGTCATTATTGGCATATTCCTTTACCAAAAAAAATGATACAAATGAGGCAAAGGCTTTGGTGAAACATGATTAACCTCCTTCAGATTCTAACCATGTTTTTGCACTAAAGTAAAAGCTTGATGGGGTGTCATGATCGCAAATTTGGATTTCTCAATTATGCTCAGTAAAGATAAAACTTTCTCAAGGTTGTCCGGGTTGGTTGGGATTACAGCTTTTTCCACGCACCAATCTTCTTCGACCTAATTCATGTTAATGGTAAACCCTTCACGATTTGGTAGTGAATCACTATTGGCGTTCGGAGCCACAATTTAGAGAGTGACAACTTTTTGATCAATCAATTCTTGAATTTAATGCTTCAAATTGATGAAATTCTCAGTGGTATGTCCAACACCTCCTGAATGGTAAGCACAATAAATATCGACCCTGTAAAGTCTGAAATTAACATTGACATTTTTTGGATCCATTGTCTATATTAGACCAGCTGCTTTCAATCTCTCAAAAAGCTGAGTCTGACTTTCAACCAAAGGAGTAAAGACTCGAGGTGGTTTCTTCTCAAGTTTTGGACGAGAAAGATTGTAATTATTTCGCGGAGGTGAAGGTACTTGATGATAAAGTGGAGGACTTTGGCAAGTAGGTGCTGGTGTTTGGAAATTAGGGTATTGTGGAGTTTGGTAGATATGAGGGGCAATTTGATAATTTGGTGGGGGAGCTTGGTAATTCAGATAATTTGGTGGTGGAGCTTGGTAATTCAAATAATTTGGTGGTGGATCTTGGTGATTTGGATAATTTGGTGGTAGAGCTTGGTAGTTTGATTGGACATAAGGGATGAGGTAAGGATTTTACAGAGCTAGGGGGTAGGTTTTGGATAGTAAAGGCTTTCGAATATTGTGATCGGCATGTCTCTTTGATTTTTGTCTCGATTCAAATGAGATAGAGGAAACATCCTCTCTTTTCCTCCTCAATGGTCTTGAGGATCCATCCTGGGAAGCCATTTGTATGACTTTTCCGGTCTTGAGACCATCTTCAATAACTTCACCAATTTTGACTATCTCATTGAACTTTTCTCCTAAAATGAGCAACATCCTATTGTAGTACTCCAGCTCTTGAATGCGCACGAAGACTTCAATAATCTTTTTCTTAATCATGGGAGGCCTAACCCTTGCAACCTCTCTTCTCCAATGGTAGGCATATTCTTGATACCTTTCCCAAGACTTCTGTTTGATCATCTCCAAAAAGTATCGATCAGGAATGAATTCTACATTGTAACCAAACCTTTCAATGAAGCCTTTAACCAAAGCGTTCCAACTTTTCCTTTGTTTTATTTCTTGAGAAATATACCATTCAAAAGCTTCTCCTTTCAGGCTCGACTAAAGAGCCACATTAACAAAGCCTCATCTTTTCCAACTCCCACAAATTGGTTGCAACAAGCCGTCAAATGATCAAAAGGATTTTCAACTCCACTAAAAGTGTCAAATTTTGGCACTTTAAAACTTTCTTGGAGGCCGAAATATGGATGAATACTCAAATCTTCCTAATTCAACCCCACAATGTCTGGGGTGTATTGAAAGTCCTTTAGTGCATTCACAGCTTCCTCTCTTATGCATTTCTCAGTCTTTCCTTTTATGACCTTCCACTCCTTCTCCTTCTTCTTATAATGATCGGGTTCAAAATGTGTGGTCAATGAAGCGTATGATTCTGGTGATAATGGAATATGAAAAGCGGTTTTTAGAGGTACGGGTTGAGTGGTAGGTGGGTTTTGGAAAATTTGAGTAGAGATTGGATTAATGGAAGGAAAATTCTGGATATTGTCGGTGTTTGGATTTTGAGGATAAGGTAGCTTTTGGTGTGAAGAGCTAGCAGGATGTGGGTTAGGGGTGATTAAGTCAATGGTGGGAGGTTTTGGAATCGTAGCGGTGGATGAATCGTTTGGAAGATGTTCGGATGTTGGATTTAAAGTAGGAAAATGAAGTGAAGACCTTTCGTTGTTTGGAGTAGGAGTGTTGTCAATGATAGCCATATTTGTCAAATCTCGGGTCTTATCCATTTCAGCCCCCATTTCAGCAATTTGTTGGAGCAATTGTGCCATCAACTTGATCTGTTCAGCAATGATAGGTTCATTCCCAGTGATTTAAGTCAAATCAGTATTCTCAACATGTTCAACCACTTTTTCTTTGCCTTTTGACAAACATTGGTCGGAGAAGGAATCTTTGGGGTCTTTGGACCTTGTGAAGTATGGATGTTCCGTCATTTTTGCAAGACGGATCAGTTTTGAGTAGCTGACAAAGAAAAATAACTCTAAGGACAAATGTGTTAGTTTGTGTAGATGATAAATAATATAAATATCACACACAAGACTACAAACACATAAAAATTGTTTTACTTGAAGATAAACTAGCCCGAAAAATGATTAAATAGATAGGAATTTGTCTATTTGATTTTGAGCTTAGTAAATATGGAATGTTGACTTGCGTGGAGTCAATGGCCTTTTGTATATGTTATTGACATACTTCTAATTTTCAATTAAGATGAAACTCTAATTTTCTTGGAAGAGTGGAAAAATAGAAGTTTTCAAATATGGGGACTGAATCTTGAAAGACTGCCTATGTATCTCTTAGAGGAGAATTCAAGTCTTACCTAGTTCGACCTTTCTTTTTTACGACGAAAAATTGACCTTTTTATGAGATGAGAGGATTTTAAAGCGAAATCCATATTTTGTTGGGAAACTAAATACTCGAAGAGTATTTGGACGTACTTTCGATAGTAACTTGATATTTATGCTTAGGGGGTTCTAGAAAATTTTCAAAAGAGTAGGGTAGAACATCTTTAAACAAAGCAATATATTCACATAAGCAGTTAAAGCACATAAACAATTATTTCGCCTTTAAAACAAATATGTGACTCTTTTGTGCCAAGGGTAAGCTTAACGAGATTTGAAGGATGTATAACGTCATTTGAAACATTTTATTTCCCCTAAACCCAAATTTATACAAGTTTTATAAATAAAATGAATCGGGATACATAGTAGGGAAAGGGGATGCAAATTATCAGTCCCACGTTGTACAGTCCTAAACTATGCTTCCATGGAAGGACCTTCGTTCTTAAACCTTTTTGTCGTCTCCGGGTGCCAACGTCTTTGGATGGACTAGTAGCTTGTAAAGCTCTTTCTTCAACTAGAATAAGCTATAACCTACCTCTTACCCTAGGGGACAATGATTTTTCAAACAACGTATACATCCTTCAAATTTAAACACATAAGTATGAACGTCCGTTTAGGCCGTGGGCCGGTTTGGACTCAGGGTGATCTTTATAATGGGCCCAACACGCCTTGATTGTTGGTCATCTTAGTTCAATGCGCTAAAAGGGATTTGGTTTTCCTCTGCGCTAGTTGACTAAGAGTGGCTTTTGAAAGACCGGGAACCCAAGTGGACAACTTAGGTTGGAACTCACGACAACCATTGGATGCATGACGAAACAATAAATTGCCGATCATTCTAGAAAAGGATTGAGTATAAAAAAGTCAGGTTGCGATTTTGCAAAACCGTTCTTTAATATACTATACATACATATTGGAAAATGTCATGAATGCAAAATGACAGTTAATGTATCAATTTAAGCAAGTAAGACATGGATAAGGCAAAACAAATCAACAATTATTAACAAATAGTCAAAAAGAGTCAAGTCATTATGGTTAGAACCTAATTAAGTCCCCAACAGAATCGCCATTTTCGTTATGCCGTAATTTTACTATCTTTAGAAAAATCACCTTTTGAAATGTTCTAGGTATAAAATAATTTTGAAAAAAATACTTAAAAAAGAGTCGCCACTTAATTTTTTAAAGAAATTAAGAAAACTTGATTTAAAAAGATTCTAACAAATTAAGTCTTTTTAAATTTAGAGAAAATGGGTAAGATGTTCTTATTTACGCTTCAAGAAGGTTTTTAAGGCATTTGAAACGTCCGCTACCACACGGTTATCCTACGACTTGACTAAAATATATTTTGACTATTTTTTAGGAAACTAGTTATAAAAATAATTTACAATATTAACTTGAAACAATAGTTAAACAAAGAAGATTCTTCGATTTTTAAGAAAGGATAAGTTAATTGAAACATTTGAATTAAATTACAAGTGAATAGAATTTTAACAAAACTAGATTAGTTAGAATTTATTTGACTCATTTTTAAAATAATAATTTAAACCAAATTGGCATGAAAACTATTTTTTAATTAATTGAAGAATAAATAAAATGTTTTGACTAAATATATTCAATAAGAGTATAAGAGTTGATAAAAAATAAATTATATTTAAATCATTTAACATAGAGAATATAATTCATCTTTTGGGGAATTTAACTAAGTTAACTAACAATTCTAAAATTACAGTTACTAAACAACAAAACAATAAGTAATCACAGTTAAATAATTTGAGAGTAAAAGAAAAATTGGGCCTTTTGGGCCTACTGCTGCCCAGAAACATAGGCCCAAAAGTTGCTGATTTTTTGGGCTTTGGCCCAATTTTGCCCTTGAAATACTATGTATACACAAAGTGTATACTGCTGTATACGGGTCACGTCTTGGTCCATTTTTCTGTATATTGAGCCGTATACCAAATGTTTATAGTCCATTTCGACCCCTGAATTTGTATTTCTGTTTCTGGACTTGTATACTAGTCGTATACTGCTGTATATAACACGTATACATCTCATTTTTGAATTCGGAACTTGTAATTCCACTTCTATTCCCTATATATCTGCTTCCCTTGCGTAAATATCAGCATCCCTTTCACCGAATAAGGTTAATGCTGACTCGATAAAGGAGAACGCAAGTTGGGTTTCATCCCCACTCAAAATATCAATGATAGAAAGAGTCCATGTGAACTCATTTGCAGGTGCCACAAACAAAGAAAAATAAAATCACATTAGCAAACGATAAGACTATTCTAACACATATTTTTGTTCTAAAAATGAACAATATTAAGATGGTACTTGAAAAAAAAACATTCATGCTACCTTTCTGAAACTTAAACATTCTAAATAAATATATCATGTAGGGCTTAGAAAAAGAATACTACATATAGAGATGATTCTTATAAACCATGCGACAACAAAAATGAATAGCTATGACTCAAAACTCAATAAATAATAATATCATTTGAACACCAACATTATTTAAATAATTTTCACATTTATCAATTTTGAGTTCTAAAAAATGAACCAATCATGACACATACCTTTAAAATGATATGAATAGCAAGAGTTCATCCATGAATACTTCAAACAACATAAATGGAGATGAAGAGGCTCCATAAAACTGGGTTCATCACATAATATTTAAAATCTTAACACACGCAAAAGATGGGAGAGATATTACCTTTCTCGGAGCAGCGAAACCGGGAGGACGAGCTTGACCACGAAGAACTCCCACCACCCTAACCGATTCGAATGAACTCTGGCGAGAAAAATAGCTCCAAATTAGAGGAAAAGAATCTGAAAATTCCTCTACTTTAGAAGAGGAATCCGTGAGAATTTTTTGTGTGCTTTTTGGGGTTAAAATCTCAATTCTCAGAACCTCTTTTTGGTCGAGAATTCCACCTAAAACCTATCTCTAAGACAAGCTCTATGTCTCCCTCCTTTAGAACTAAAAAACTTGCCCTTTTAACGAAGGGGACGAGGGCCTTAAATAACAGAAAATCTAGAACTGGTTTGGGGGGAAATCCTTCGAGCAAAAAATTCAAAATCTTTTGAACTTCTTCCCTCTTTTCAAAGGAAAACAATGGAAGAGATTTGGAAATCCCTGAAAAAGAGGAAAAGGGGATGGGATGATTGGACGTGTACAAGCGCCGTTGTTTTTTTCCGAATTTGCTGGACGATTTCGCGTGAAGAAGACGAAAACAAATACGGGGTGGGGTCGGATTTTGGTATGTGTTGTTGTTGTATCGTTTCTCGCGTGAAGAAAACGCAGGGGTCGTCTGGTTCTTTTTGGTATTGCTGATCTTATTGTAGGCTCGGGGTATGACAATAATGTTTTTGGGATGCTTTACAATTTTTAATTGAAGAAAAATTACATGTTGCTCGTCGTTCTTTGTGTGACGGGAGCCCACCCTCTTAATTGTTGGTTATTGTTAGATTATTAATTAACAAATAAGATTGGAATATTGCTCAAGGAGAAATGGAATCTGTGATAGCCCTTATTAAAGAGTTAGTTGACTCGATTCTAGAGGTTCGTAATTCTTTCTATAGGATAAAGAAATTGGAATCTAAGTTAGGACTCGTCTCAATTAGAATTGATTGTCATAAAAATGGTTGCCTGCTATACTATAAGAATAATGTCGATCTAAAATTTAGTAAGTTTTGCTAGGACACTCGCTATAAGTGTGATTCTCGTATAAACAAAGTTTATAAGTGTGATTCTAATAAAAAGAAAGCTTATATTTAACTTCACCATATTCATGTTGGCATGTATTTATTACACCGTATAGTATTTCATCTGAATGTGTCATATGATTAGTTCATAGAAATTTTTTAATTTAATTTCTTATGGTTACTTATCAATTATTATTATTATTTTACTTAAGCATTTTTTAATATTCTATTCTTTTGTTTGTAAGAAAGGAATTACATAGGTCAATATTCAGTCACTCACGTAAAGAAGGAGGCAATCCCACAAATATTTATTTAGGTTATTTCTTAATGCTAAATTTTTATTTAGGTTTGCCATATACTCTTAAGATCCCAAAATATAATTGTATTCAGTTTTTTTTTTATGTCATCTCTACTTTTCTATTAATCTCATGAACCAAAACACTAGAGAAGTTGTTGAATCCATGCATCATTAGTCTTATCCAGGGGCGGAGCTACCCTTGCCGCTTGACACCCCTTCATCGGAAAATTACGTTGTATAGGTGAGTCAAATTCTGATTTTATACCTATATATATTAAAATTGACACTCCTGAACCAAGTTGAAGTGTTGGTTTAGCGGTTCAGGGGCTACAAAGTTCCGCCTTGTCATTGACCTAGGTGTTGGGAGTTCGAACCTTGCTGAAGCCTATTTTTTTTAAAGGCTTTCAGCGTTTTTTTTTAACTTTTTAGACAACTTGTGTGCATACTATTTTATATTTTGACACCCCTCAATCTAAATCCTGGCTCCGCCACTGGTCTTATCAATCATTACATAACATTAATATTTGACCAGTTAAAAAGTTTTTAACTAGTTGAACATTCACTTCAACTCTATAAATCCCATGATGATTAAAAAGATTCATGCATATAAATGTGTAATTAGTTATATATGTACACAACATGTGATTCAATGATAAATATTTTGTTGCACATTCAATGTCCAATAAAGTAATTTAGGCTTTGCTTTTATAATATTCTATTGCACATTTAATGTCCTCCACTAAGGAGAGTGTTTGAAAATTTTGTTCACACCCATAGTTTTAGTTTTTCTTTTTCTCCAATATTATTAGTAATAAATTGATTTTACGTTTGATCCTTCCTTATGGTATATGATTAAATTCATTTAATTTTTAATTAGTTATTACTTAATTATCAATATATCATGTTGAGTTTGTATTGTTACTTCATATTTTTAATTAGTTATATTACTTAATTATCAATATATCATGTTGAGTTTATATTGTTACTTCATATTTGATAACAATACAATTTTAAAAATAATTCAAATATACGATACTTCAACACATTTAAATTAATTGAAGATTAGATATTTCTCAATCTAATATCATTAAGATCAAAAGAAGATGAGACCAAAAAAATACTATTATCGGTCCCTTTTTATATTTTGGAAACTCTTTTAGAATTAATCAACCAAGTTCTATCAATTCAAGGAAAATATTCTACTCCTCAACACATCCAAAATCAAAGGTTCATTGCTGCAAAAAGAAGATGAAAATATAAAGTGTAACTATTACCACTTATAACTAGAATATTTTGCTAAAACCTGATATTATATAAGTTTAACTAAGTGATATTTCATGAATAAATATGTCTTAATTTCTATTTGTAGATCCTTGGATAGCCATAGGCCTCTTCAGAAAAATGTTGAAGTCTTCATCTCTACTTAGCATACTTATCCTAACATTTCTTGAATCCAAATCTTCTTCCACTCCTTGTATGAATCTTCTGTTCTCGAAGAAGCTTTTCACAATCCTCCTTGTCACCTCCTTTGTAAATCAGCCATGCAAATGTTGTTTCAAAAAACAATATGAATTTCAAATTCAAAAGAAAAGATTTTTTTTCCATATATATATTGATAACATCATAGCTTGTAATCTTAGACGTGACATAACATTGTAATATTTTTATTATTACCAGGGTGTGATTCACAAAAGTCTTTTGTGAAAAGGCATTATTGAAGAGGGTCTTTCTGGAGGACAAAAAAGTCATTAGCCAAAACAACTTGTCTTAACCTCTGCCACCTGTCAGTCATAAGAGGCTGACTATATTCAAATAAATTTTCCATTTTAGGATCCAAACAACTATCAGATACCACTTAAAGAATCTTAGCAGCTCTAAGTTGAGCTTCTTTAGATACTCCAATTGTACTAATCTACATGAAATTTGTCATCTTCCTTGCCACCTCTTTGTCCTTAACAAGTGCCCAACTGCATGTAAATCAAATTATAATAAGTGAGAAATTGATATTTATAGACTTCTATAGGTTTGAGTTGTAGAATTAGTCACTGATACTTTGAAGCTAAAAATAGTTCATGTGTTTGATTTTGTGATTGTGACTTCACTTGTAATTAATGTTTGAAAAACCTACCCAATTCTGGAACCAGCATGGCCAATGCATTTGGAAATAGTGAAGAGCATAACATTATGGTTGGCAATTGAGGTAATAGCAATGTACTGTGGCCACTAATAAGCTAAATCATAGATTAATTTTCTTTGATCACCATTAACTACAGGCTCTTTAATAACCCCATCAGAATTATTTGGAGATGTAATGAACTCAATATAAGGTCTATTTTTCTCAAAAGTTCTTGCATCTCCTGCCCATTTGTGTAGCCCTGACTTCACAAAATCAGTCACTTTTGGATATGACTGCAAAAAGACAATTACTCTGTAATTAATCAAGAAATATCACTTTTAAAGTAGACTAACTAAGTCACATGATGTGTTCCAAGAATTATATATCACGTTATATTTAAGGGCGTGGCCTAGTGATTACTGCAATTATAAGAAAAATAATTATGATTCATGTTATAGTTAATGGATCTAACATGTACCAAGAACCATGTGACTAATTAATAATGAACACGCACTAATATTTTTAACATGTATTGCAAATCTTTGCATGAACCATATTCCTAATATTATATGTTTCTTTAGGATACAATGTAAGTAACCAGCATTGTCTCAGCGAGAAACATGTATGTTAACATAAGTGAAACATTATTAAACACCTTGTTTCATTGACTTTTAATAGGTTGATTAGAGATTGATCAACATGCATTAGACATGTTAAAATAATATCTAAAGACAAAAAGAACCATTAGCTTTGTTGATTCTTAAAACCTTAATATATAACACCTTTGATAAATTTTAACTTTTGACCACTAATTTTATCAAGCATAGGCTAGGACATCCATCACAATTTAAATAAAAAATATACCATATAAACACGTACTGAATAAAAAGGTGTAGCTGAAACTACACTGATAAGCTCAAGTTGATCAGTAGGAGAAAGAGCATAAAGTGCAGCCTACATAAGCTGACTTGATCCAGTGCCAACAACAATATAATGATCATCAATAATTGCATTTCCAACTACGTACATTGTGCAGCCTCTTAATTTGTTCCTCTAGTTTTGACTCCAAGAACCAACACAAGCTCTTACCATTAGCAAAATAACTCAATGATTCATCACCATTGAATGTTATGTCACACTTGTTCCCCATTTTTATCCAATATGACTCATACATTGTAGGGTCACCACTATACACACAACAAAAATCAAATCCCAAATTAGTATTCCAACAAAGAATTGAGCAATTTGTCACATTTCTACAAATTTTATGAAAATGGACCTAATCTCTAGAAACATAATAAAGTACTCAACATTGAATAAATCAAAATTGGCGATTTCATACATAAAAAGTTGAATAAGAAGGATTGACCAAGACCATAAGCGTATAACTTATACGAAACATTCTAATGAAAAATGAATTAAAATTGTATAAGAATACTCACTGATCTAGATTAATAGTGGTGGCAGTGTCCTTACACTACTAAAAAAACAGTGAATACCGACCTCCGGAGGTCGGTATTCCCTGAAATATCGACCTAAAACCGGCATCCCAACTTAGGTCGGAAAAAGCTTGGTCGTTATTCAATACCAACCTCTGGAGGTCGGTATTTACTGACCTCTCGAGGTCAGTTTTTATTTTATGTCAGAATATTCATTTTTTAAAATTCCGACCTCTGGAGGTCGGTATTTTTTGCATTTTGAGATTCTAACCTCCGGAGGTCGGTATTTTTATTTTTGTAATGTTGAAATTATGACCTCCGGAGGTCGGTATTTTTATTTTTGTAATGTTGAAATTCTGACCTCCGAAGGTCGGTATTTTTATTTTTGTAATGTTGAAATTCCGACCTCCGGAGGTTGGTAGTTTTATTTTTGTAATGTGGAATTCCGACCTCTGGAGGTCGGTATTTTTATTTTTGTAATGTTGAAATTCCGACCTCCGGAGGTCGGTATTTTTATTTTTGTATTTTTGAAATTCTGACCTCCGGAGGTCGGTATTTTTATTTTTGTAATGTTGAAATTCTGACCTCCAGAGGTCGGTATTTTTATTTTTGTAATGTTGAAATTCTGACCTCCGAAGGTCGGTATTTTTATTTTTGTAATGTTGAAATTCTGACCTCCGGAGGTCGGTATTTTTATTTTTGTAATGTTGAAATTTCGACCTCCGGAGGTCGGTATTTTTATTTTATGTCTTTTTGAAATTCTGACCTCCGGAGGTCGGTATTTTTATTTTTATAATGTTGAAATTCCAACCTCCGGAGGTCGGTATTTTTATTTTTGTATTTTTGAAATTCTGACCTCCGGAGGTCGGTATTTTTATTTTTGTAATATTGAAATTCTGACCTCCAGAGGTCGGTATTTTTATTTTTGTATTTTTAAAATTCTGACCTCAGGAGGTCGGTATTTTTATTTTTGTATTTTTAAAATTCTGACCTCCGGAGGTCTGTATTTTTATTTTTTAGTTTTGAAATATTGACCTCCGGAGGTCGGTATTTTATTTTTGAAATTTCGACCTCCGGAGGTCGGTTTTCTGCTACAAAACAGGCAGTAAATTGCTGCAATTTTTAGTTGTCTACCTGCATATTTATACCAAAACAACCCAAAGCCAAATAAACTTCATCCAACCAAAACAACCCAAAGCCAAATAAAATTCATCCAACCAAAACAACCCAAAGCCAAATAAACTTCATCCAACCAAAACAACACAATATTTTCAACATATACATTAAACTATTTCAAAATAAACTTCATCCAACTTCAAAATAAACTAAAATACGATTAAATTAAACAATTCCAAAAATATAGAAGTCTAAAATGTCAAATAAATACAACTACTCCTCATCACCCTCACTCTCCTTATTAGACTTACCATTCTCATCACCCTCACTTTCCTTATCAGACTTATCATTCTCATCACCCTCCTGATCAGATCCATCACTGCTGGCTGGACATGGAGGAAGAATATTTCCTGATTCAAAAAGAAAAGTTAGTTGGGCCTGAAGCGCTGCATACCTCTTGTTCTCTACCTCCTTTGCTGCCGCAATCTCATCGATCATATTTGACATTCTAGAACCTTGGAAATAATTATGCTCGGTAGATCTACTACTTTCACCGACAACAAAGTTATTAAACATACTGTCACTTTCAACCTCACCATGACTAGTCCAAACAGTATACCCTGGTTTGAATCCATTCATCATAAGATGCATAGCAACAATCTCTGTTGTATGATATATCATATTTTCACAATTAACACACGGACACCTAATCAATCTTGAAGTTAAAAAATCATCAAGTGTCTTTGCATGATTTATAAATCTAGTGACACCTTCTGCGAATTTTGGAATCATACTCGCTCGACCAGGATTGTTTCTATTATACATCCAACTACGATCAGGATCCACCTACACAAACAATAATGATAATTTTAATTAACTTTAACTACATTAGTTTTGACTTAATTCCAACAACTAAATTCACTAACTAAACGACATTATTTATTTTAACTTATTTAAACAACTTAACAACTTTTTAACTTTAACTACAATAGTTTTGACTTAATTCCAACAACTAAATTCACTAACTAAACGACATTATTTATTTTAACTTATTTAAACAACTTAACAACTTTTTAACTTTAACTAGTTTAGTTTTGATTTAATTTCAACAACTAAATTCACTAACTAACCCACATTATTTATTTTAACTTATTTAAACAACTTAACAACTTTTTAACTTTAACTAGTTTAGTTTTGACTTAATTCCAACAACTAAATTCACTAACTAACCCACATTATTTATTTTAACTTATTAAACAACTTAACAACTTTTTAACGTTAACTAGTTTAGTTTTGACTTAATTCCAACAACTAAATTCATTAACTAAACCACATTATTTATTTTAACTTATTTAAACAACTTAACAACTTTTTAACTTTAACTACAATAGTTTTGACTTAATTCCAACAACTAAATCCACTAACTAAACGACATTATTTATTTGAACTTATTTAAACAACTTAACAACTTTTTAACTTTAACTACAACAGTTTTGACTTCATTCCAACAACTAAATTCACTAACTAAACCACATTTATTTATTTTAACTTATTTAAACAACATAACAACTTTTTAACTTTACCTAGTTTAGTTTTGACTTAATTCCAACAACTAAATCCACCAACTAAATCAATTTTATCATCTACAGGATCAAATAGTGTTGGTACTTATGCTTAACAAATATATTATTTCTAAATTTAAAGCTAAGTGTCAACACTAGATGGACATAAATCGATGTTGCAAGAAAATCAATTTTGTCATCAATAGGATCAACTAGTGTTAGTACTTATGCTTAACAAATATATTATTTCTAAATTTAAAACTAAGTGTCAACACTAGATGGACAGAAATCGATCTTGCAAGAAAATCAATTTTGTCATCAATAGGATCAACTAGTGTTGGTACTTATGCTTAACAAATATATTATTTCTAAATTTAAAGCTAAGTGTCAACACTAGATGGACATAAATCGATGTTGCAAGAAAATCAATTTTGTCATCAATAGGATCAACTAGTGTTAGTACTTATGCTTAACAAATATATTATTTCTAAATTTAAAACTAAGTGTCAACACTAGATGGACAGAAATCGATCTTGCAAGAAAATCAATTTTGTCATCAATAGGATCAACTAGTGTTGGTACTTATGCTTAACAAATATATTATTTCTAAATTTAAAGCTAAGTGCCAACACTAGATGGACACAAATCGATTTTGCAAGAAAATCAATTTTGTCATCAATAGGATCAACTAGTGTTGGTACTTATGCTTAACAAACAATCGATGGACACAAAAAAATTATCACAAAATTAAAGCTAAGTATCAATACTGGATGGACACAAACACATTATTGAAAACAATTGTACTTGAACTTTAGAAATTTAGAAGCACCAAGCTTATCTCCTACTTTGATGAAAGAAGCAATATAGTCTTGTATCAACTTTTTTAGATGTTGAGCTTCCTCAGTTGCCTAGTACGAAAAGTTCTAAAATTAGTTATATATAAACTTCAAAACCAAGAATATTAGTGTTATATATATATATATATATATATATATATATATTCAAGTTTTAATAAGTTCAAGTTTTCAATTCAAGTTCATATCTAATTTCTAAAATTAATTAGTTATATATTCAAGCTAATTAGTTCCAAGTTCAAGTTCTAATTTCAAGTTCAAGTCTAAGTTCAACTTCAAATTTTAAGTTCATGTTCTAAGTTCAAGTTCAAGTTCTAATTTCAAGTTCAATTTCTAAGTTCAACTTCAAATTCTAAGTTCATGTTCTAAGTTCAAGTTCAAGTTCAAGTTCTAATTTCAAGTTCAAGTTCAAGTTCTAAGTTCTAAGTTCAAGTTCAAGTTCTAAGTTCAAGTTCAAGTTCAAGTTCTAAATTCAAGTTCAAGTTCTAATTTCAAGTTAAAGTTCTAAGTTCAAGTTCAAGTTCTAATTTCAAGTTCAAGTTCTAAGTTCAAGTTCAAGTTCAAATTCTAAGTTCAAGTTCAAGTTCTAAGTTCAAGTTCAAGTTTCAAGTTCAAGTTCTAATTTCAAGTTCAAGTTCCAAGTTCACGTTCAATTTCTAAGTTCAAGTTCAAATTCTAAGTTCAAGTTCTAGTTCTAAGTTCAAATTCTAATTTCATGTTCAAATTCTAAGTTTAACTTCAAATTCTAAGTTCAAGTTCAAGTTCAAGTTCTAAGTTCAAGTTCAAGTTCTAAGTTCAAGTTCAAGTTCTAAGTTCAAGGTTCAAGTTCTAAATTCATGTTCAAGTTCTAGTTTCAAGTTCAAGTTCCAAGTTCAAGTTCCAGTTCAAGTTCAAGTTATAAGTTCAAGTTCAAGTTCAAGTTCAAGTTCAAGTTCTAAGTTCAAGTTCAAGTTCTAAGTTCAAGTTCAAGTTCAAGTTCAAGTTCTAAGTTCAAAAGTTCTAAGTTCAAGTTCAAGTTCTAATTTCAAGTTCAAGTTCTAAGTTGAAGTTCAAATTCTAAGTTCAAGTTCAAGTTCTAAATTCATGTTCAAGTTCTAAGTTCAAGTTCAAGTTCTAAATTCATGTTCAAGTTCTAATTTCAAGTTCAAGTTCTAAGTTCAAGTTCAAGTTCAAGTTCAAGTTCTAAGTTCAAAAGTTCTAAGTTCAAGTTCAAGTTCAAGTTCTAATTTCAAGTTCAAGTTCTAAGTTGAAGTTCAAATTCTAAGTTCAAGTTCAAGTTCTAAGTTTAACTTCAAATTCTAAGTTCAAGTTCAAGTTCTAATTTCAAGTTCAAGTTCTAAGTTCACGTTCAAATTCTAAGTTCAACTTCAAATTCTAATTAAGTTCATGACATTAAAACATTCATCTTCTACTCATAACACTTCAATTACTAATTTCTAACTTCAAATTAACACTTTACTAACTAGTCCTAAAATCAAATCCAAAAATATCCCAATTCAACCTCAAATTACATATTCTCAAGTTTAAACTAGTCCTAAAATATAAAAATGCTAATTCTTCACTAACTAACAATGCCCAATTTAAAAATGCCTAGTTTCTTTTTTTAAAAAACCTTAAAATAAAAATCTTCAATTATCTATACCTAACTAACAATAATCAAATCAAATTAACAATTGAATAACACAAGCAACAAACAAAAACAATAATATACTAACAAACAATCAATTATAATCACTAGAATTAAAGCTAAGTATTAATACTAGATGGACAAACACATTATTCAAAACAATTGTACTTGAACTTGAGAAATTTAGAAGCACCAACCTTATCTCCAACTTTGATGAAAGAAGCAATATAGTCCTGTATCAACTTTTTTACATGTTGAGCTTCCTCAGTTGCCTAGCACGAAAAGTTCTTAAATTAGTTAAATATAAACTTCATATCCAAGAATATTAGTTATATATATATATATATATTCAAGTTTTAATAAGTTCAAGTTTCAATTCAAGTTCATATCTAATTTCTAAACTTAATTAGTTATATATTCAAGCTAATTAGTTCCAAGTTCAAGTTCTAATTTCAAGTTCATATTCCAAATTAAGTTCAATTTATAGTAAATTCAAGTTATAATTGATTATAAGTTCTAATTAAGTTGTAATTTAAATCCCTAAAATTCTAAATTCAAACTAGCTAGCTAGTGTCCCAACTTTAAACTATTAATTAGTCCTAAAATATCAAATATAATTCAAATTATTAGTCCTAAATTCCAAATTCAAACTAGCCTTAAAATCACAAATTGAAAGTACTCCTAGAATTCAAAAATCAAACTATAGTGCTAAAATCCTAAATTCAAACTATTAGTAGTCCTAAAATCTCAATAATAATTCAAACTAGTCCTAAATTCAAAATTCAAACTAGTCTTAAAATCACAAATTCAAACTAGCCCTAACTCCCAAAATCTAACTAGTGCTAAAATCCTAAATTAAAATTAGCTAGCCATTCCTAATCCCAAATTCAAACTATTAGTCCTAAAATCTCTATTATAATTCAAACTAACTCAAATAATACGCAAATTCAAACAACTCCTTAAATACCCTAATTCAATCTAATCTTACAATTCCAAAATCAAACTAATTAACTCAAGAAATACCGAATTTCAAACAAATTCTAAGATACCCTAATTCAAACTAACCCTAACATTAAAATTTTCAATTCACAATCAACAAACACAAACTAACAATCAAATAATCCCTATTTCAAACTAACAATCAAAAACCCTAAATCATTCACTTACTAACTAACAATCGATCAAACTAAGTATATTAGTACTCTAATTTTGAGATACTTCAACTAAATAGAAACAAAAGTAATCTTTTATGAAGGTTCTAAAAATTCACCTTGAGTAAGAAGGTCGGGGATGCTGGCGCGAACTGAGAAAACTGATATGGAGGCGGTGTCGGTCGGGATGGAGGCGGCGCGACCTTCCTTTGCAGTTGCGCGCCCTCTGCAGCTGCGTGCGACCTCCTCTGCAGTTGCGCGCGACCTCCTCTGCTGTTGCGACGGTGGCGCCGGTCGGGAATGGTGGGGCGCCGGTCGGGGATGGTGGGTCGTCGGTCGGGGATGGGTGGGGATGGGGAGTAAGACTTCACTTAGGTTTTGAGACTTTACTTAGAGTGAGACTTGATATTATCATTCTTTTTCTTAAAAGAATTGTTTAATTTACCAACCACGGGATGTTGATATTTTTAAAAATAATTATTTATATTTAAAAATATTTAATAAATACTGACATCGTGAAGTCGATATTATTTAAATAAAATAATAATTTAAATATACCAACCTCTTTAGGTCGGTATTTATTAATTTATTTTAATATAAACTCAGCTCTTGAGGTTGATTTATTAATTAAACATACACATAAACTCTAAGTTAAGAACTTTATATATTGAATGGTATAAATATAATTTACTATAATTTTCGATCGGGTTATTGGCTAATTAGTCCGTTAAAAAATACCTCAAGCCATTAAGAATCAATAATCTAATAAAAAAAAATCTAAACTATTACCGAAACCGCTAAAGCAATAAAATTTCATATCCAATTAACGTTGCTTAATAAATTAGAGGAAGAGACAGAGTCTATGGCTTTGTCACAAGTACCGAATTCACAAGTTATTGCTGGAGTTCGAATTGGTCTTATTGGTGATAAGTTCATCCTGAATCCAACCATTAAGGAAATAGAAAACTCCACGTTGGATTTGTTACTAGCAGGGACCAAAGATGCAATATTGATGATTGAGGGGTACTGTGATTTTCTTCCGGAGGATAAGTTGCTTGAAGCCGTAGAAGTTGGGCAGGATGCTGTGCGGGGTATCTGCAAGGAGGTGGAAGCTTTAGTGCAGAAATGCGGAAAGCCCAAAATGTTTGATGCAATCAGATTACCTCCTAAGGAGCTGTATAAGCTAGTCGAAGAACTTGCTGGCAGTGAGTTAGTGGAAGTTCTACAAATCAATAACAAGATTCCAAGAAGAAAGACATTATCATCATTACCTATAAAATTATATTTATCATGTTGATAAATATTTTACTAAGCAATTAATTTCGGCCATCAAAAGGCATATATCAGGACTCCAGTTTCATTTCTCAAATCGCAAAACATAAACAAAGCAAATAACATTACCCAATGAAGCCAAACTCAAGCTAATTACCAGCAATTAATTAAAATAAGCACCAAAAGTAACAGCACAGAATATATCATAAGCAAATTACATGATCCAATTAAGGCAATTAATTCAACAGAGTAAATTTAAATCAAACAGGCACAGACACAGTAAATTCCCCCAACGTATCAATGAACAGAAAACATGAAGTCCTAACACATAATACACTGTCTGCGAACTTAAGCCACACATCATGCAAAAAAAAAAAAAATGAATCCAAAAACTCACAAACGTTTCGAAATTCAATATCTACAAATTACACTTGCTCATTCAATTGATAAATACAAGGACAATAGCATTAAATGGACCGAGTGACCTACCGGTGAACAAGCAGAAAGAGACGTGAGCTTCCAAAACATGGGGTTGGCATGGTAACAGACTAACAGTACGGTATTTGAAAGTTTCCATACCCTAATTTTGGTATTCGGTTTTTAAAATATCATATTATTATCATACCAATTTAATTTGGTATATTAAAGTTCGATTTCGATATTCTGTAGTATGGTAAATTGGTAACCATAATTTGTTTAACTTCGACTAATATATACTCGTATAATAAAGTATTATGACTTTGACAATTAAAACAAGTATCAATTGTATCATACGAACACATTACACATGTAAAAATATATGAGAAACAAAGTACAAACAACTCATTTTGTTAATCAATTACAATTCAAATACATTTCAATCAAAATAGAGTAGTCAAAGTTTCTAACATTTAGTTTATACTAATACTAGCTAGGTTGCATATTTGTGAGTATTTTAATATATATGTCACGACCCAAGCCTAGGGCCTAGACGTGACCGGCGAATGGGGAACCCGAAGGGAACCCCAAACAAGCCTCATAGCGTATCATTACACATCCTTGGTC